>NC_064813.1:52066443-52132178 GCF_023721935.1 Panthera uncia
CTTTACTGCTCTCTAGGTACAAGCAAGAACATGGTGCAATAACACAAATCTGGCTCAATCACTGATCAGTAACAGCTGTAATTCCAGAACATTTAGCATTCTTATAAACCACGGCCTGAAATCTATAAATTGCTACAACAGATCAAGAAAATACTATATCCCCCTTTTCTGCCCACAGCAATTTTGACATTTATGAGATTTTTCTGTGAACATTAGATTTTATTGAAAATCTTTAGAGAAGATATACTTGGATTTAGTAATTGTTTAAAACAGCGTTGATTATGTGAGTGTGTGGACGTGATTCAGTGTTACACCCAAGGTTTAAATGTGAAATGCAACCATTTCTTACAGTCAGCGACTACAGTAATAGCTGGTCATGTGAGCGTCCATAGGAACGCACTTTCGCACAACACGATCCACGTAGTTGTCACCAACCGGACTGATGCTAGGGTCATAATTACTTTTTTGAGAGGAAAGACGTTGTACCATGTGCTAACCCTGAAGTCAAGCCGTTTCTGACCATTTGGTAATGCACCCGATTTGAGGAGAAAAATCCTGAAAGTACAGTGATTTTGATATGGATCGCATTTTCCGTGTTAGTCTGTTGTCAACTTTCTCTTTAAAGCTTTCTTAAAACCACTGTGACCTTTCTTACTTTTGATCTCTGATACACAGTAGCAGCCCCAATTACTATATGAAAACAGGGATACGGATCCTTTTTTTATTCATGCTGGCCATCCAGATTTAGCTAAGAAGAAACAAGCGTGAGTCTCACAAGATAGATGCCAATGTCGTTTTGGAACACCAGATCCTCTGAGATCAGGGTCCATAAAATCAGTGGCAGAGATTGAAGCCTTTATTGTCTTACCCTATGTCACCACCACCCTCTAAAAAAGAATAATATACATTTAAGAATCAGAATCATTTCCATTCGAGTTTTCAGCAGGGTCTTGCTTAATTAATTGTCTCATTTGTACACTATCAAACTGTGAGCTTCTTCAGGAAAAAGGAGCAGCAATGACACAGTTTGTTCTCTGTTATGATGGGGATAAGCCTTTTATTTCTCCCGAATCGGATGATAGTTTTATAGGTGAAACATCTACGGTAATGAGATGAACTGGCACTTTAAGCCCTCACAGAGCACGAGCTTTCCTTAAAGATGATCTCTTATCTTGGGAAAGACGAGATGTTCAATTTCAATTTCATGATTTTTTTTCCCCTTAAAAGCCAGCATACATTTTATTAGCTTCCCGCTCTAGCTGAGTAGGCTCCCTGCTCTTGTTGCACGAAGGGTCCTTAAACTTGTGTGATTCAGGAGAGGAACCTGAAAGCAGCCTCATTAGCTCCTTTGGCCGGGGAAGTGTTAAAACCTGACTCCCGGCACTCTTCCAATTTAGTGCTTTCAAATGATAAGCCGAATCATCTAATTCTATATACAAATCAACTGGCATGCTACTGCATGGTGGAAAGGGTCACCACAATTATGTAAAACATGAGTAATAACTGTAATTGGGGTAGTTTGCTAATACAATAAAAAGCTCTGAACATGAGGAAAGTTATGCTCACAGCAGTAGCTATCACTTTCTAAAGTAAGAATTCATGGATGAAATGACATGAAAAAGATGGTTATAAAATTTTAATGGAATGATAAAAGGCAAAAGTCAGCCTCTCAGCTGAATTCTTAAAATCCCTATATATCACAATCAGCTCCTTAACTGTAAAATCAATGTGGAGTATAACATGTTGTCAATGTGGCTGTCACTGGAGGGGAGACTGGGAAGTATGACAGCCACACAGCTCAACTGGCCAGTGATGAAAATACAACTGTACAGCCCTCTCCGTGGGTGTAATTGTTTAGAGAACTCCCCCCACCCCCGCCGGAGGTGGGAACGGGAGCATCCTTTCTGTTCAGATCACTGATTCATGTTTCAGGCCATTTCATTACAGCATTAATAACAGAGAGTAGTTTCATTTTGGCAAATGAAATTATCTTTTATGGGAAACTATTTTGCTCATCAGCTTCAAAAGTTCAGACGCAGCCTAAAATAGAGCCATAAAATTGTTAACAGAGGGGTCTGCTTATTTATTTTCATAGTCAGGTGTGCGAACTGGGAAGGGTGTGGGCGCACATGCACGCGCATGTGGATGTGTGTGTGCGTAGGAATAAATGGTCTGAATGACTCACGCTTTCGGTGTGTATATAACTTCCAGTGGTTTCCATGGGCCTCCTACGCTCGTTCGCTATTAGCGTTACCCACGGAGCGCTCGGTTTTCCTGTTCTGTTCTCATTATTGCCCTAGTGAAGCAACTTCTAGTTAAAAACTCAGTTTAAAAGCTCTTTTCAGTAATATTAACTCCACACAAGAATATCCCCCAAATTTGCCCATGAATTAACACGCAAGGTAGCAAAATATATGGATGTATGATTATATAAAGCAATACGTTGGAAGCTAATTGTTAATGTAGCCTTTTGACATTCACTCCTGATACGTTAGCAGAAGAGTGATGGATTCCAGCTTCTCTTTAATCATGAATTCTTTTATCAATTCATTATTTATACCCCAACTACTTTCCCAAGGGATTCTTGACAGCTCATCATAAGACTTAAATGTAATAGGACCAATAAAATAAAGAAATATTAATCTTGTAATGATAAAGGGCACGAGAGTTGTATCCCAAAACAAATATTAAAAACGGGTTACTCTTATTTTGCACAAAAATGAACATGCAGCTTCTTGACAACTGATAAAATAGGAAGTGGGCAGTGAAGCATAGGAATTGTTTAAGAAAGCTTGGTGAAATTGAAAGAATACCATTTGATAGTCTGTAAGGAGGAGAACCAGTACTGGGAAACTCTTTTTCTCCATCTCTCCCATGAGAGAGTGGAGGGAGTGTAGCTTAGGAAGAATGTTTTGATTTCTGAACTGGGGCATGTTTTGGAGTGAATGGCTTTGAATTCTTCTTTGAAAGTTTGGGACAGAAAATCAAAAGTGTCGATGTGAGAATGTATGAAAGCAGAAAAAAAAGTCCTAAAAGAATTGGAGGTTCCAGATTTGGAAGAACAGTATGCCTTACGTACCCAAAAGAGAGCCAAGAGCTCAGGGAGGAAATTGAGGCTGGGTGGATAGATTTTTCATTAATCAGTCCATCCTTTCAAAGGAGTTTCTATTGGTTGCTTTAACTTGGGTTCTTAGGATATTAAAATAAGAATGTAAACATAATAATTAATATTTGCTTTTATTAATTCTGGAAATACAAGAATGTAGGGGGATGGAATCCATGCAACGGAAAACAAAGTATGTAGTGACATGGATACAGAACCATTTTGCTCTCCTAATCAGCAGATTAAATAATTTACTTTCTGGGGCACCTGGCTGGCTCAGCTGGTTAAGTGTCTGACCCTTGGTTTCGGCTCAGGTCATGATCTCACAGCTCCTGGGCTCAAGCCCCGCATTGAACTCTGTGCTGACAGGGCTGAGCCTGCATGAAATTCTCTGTCTCCCTCCCTCTCTGCCCCTCCCCAACTTGTGTTCGCTCTCTCGCTCTCTCTCTCTCTCTCTCTCTCTCTCAAAATAAATAAATACTAAAAAAATTATCTTACATCATGGATCTTCTCGATAAAATAGATACCTGTAATCGCTGGTGGAAAGGATAAATGTGTCAGTTAATATTTAAAGCAATTATGAAGCCTAGTTAGAATGGAGAAAGCAAAATAATTGTGCAACACTACTGAAACCCATAGTTCGTATTTCTTCGTTAAAATAAAATCTACTGATGTGAATATGCTCCACCCTAACTTTCAAATGCTATTTTCTCTCATATAGAAGGTTTTTAAGGTATAGATTGAGACTTTAAGTTCCAAAACACACTAATAAAAAGATGTTCGCCGTGTCAGATAGATTTTAAAATTTAAATACTCCTAAGAGAACAAACACATTTACTCAATGATCTAGAAAATCCTGCTCTAGAATTATCTTCATTAATGAATCCAAATTTATGCCACAGTTTTACTTCTCCCTGTCACAAGACTCAGAGAGCTCACTCTCATTACAGGTTTCTAGAATAAGAAAAAGTGTTTTTCTTCTGGAACTCTCTCCCTGTATATCCCTCCCCGCCTCATTTTGAAATAGACGTGATTTGGGGCTAGGAGACGCCTCTCGAATTAGAACATTCATTATCCTAGTGAAGACAGTCAGTGTTGAATCAAAGGGACAGCCAGCAGGCTGCCTCCGACCAAGGGAAAGAATGAAGATTGCTTTTGGGATTTCCTTCTCTTCCACCTGCCTCTCATCCTCACCCACCTCTCATCCTCATACATACCCCTATCATCTCCCACTGAGGCTGAAACACTGGCAGCACACTATGCAAGCCATCCCCCCAGTCTCACGTGTCAGTGGACACCTCCAACGGCAATTACGGCTTCTGCCTTCTTCTGGGCCAATTGTGAGGAAATAAATTTGAAATTTAATATTTAAGTGAATTCCAAATATAAATCAGTGCCTATTCCTTCTCCTGATTCTCTCCTCAGGGAAGGCTTTCCTGACACCCCACGTTGAGGGCAACGCTCTGCCTCTGGGCTTGCTTGCATAGAAGCCTCAGTTCTGTAGACTCTAACGATGGCTCTACTCTGTGTCCCCCTTGTCAGATAATGGATGCCTCAAGGAAAGAACAGCGTCTTAATCATCCTTGTAACTTTGATGTCTCTCTCGGTCCCTGGGACAGGGCAGGTACCCAGATAAAATTGGCTTGGTTGAATTTTCACGGATTTGCTTCCATAAAAGTCTCTTTAATTAGTACTTCCTGGCAATTTGGGGGCACCTGCTGTATATCAGATCCTCTACCAGGCCTGGGGTATACAGTCTTCCCCCTTTATCTGTGGGGGATACATTGCAGCACCCCCAATGGATACCTGAAACTGCAGATCGTTCTGAGCCCTATACATACTATGTTTTTCCTATACATACGTACCTATGATAGTTTACTTTATACATTAGGCACGGTAAGAGATTAACAGCAATAACGCATAATAAAAGAAAGCAAGATGGCAGATAAGGGGAAATTACGGTACAAAGATAAATGAGACAGAGTCTTAGGTCCTGAGAAGTTACAATTCAGAATGAGATGTTGATGGTGCACAATACAAATCAAAATTCTGCGGTAGCAATGAGGAAGGAAGACTTCACAGAGGAGGTGACATTTGAGCTGAGGCTTGATGAATGAGTAGATTTTGCCAGACAACAAACAAGGAAGAAACTTGTTCTGTTCAATACAGATTTCAAGTAACATTGCAATGTCTTTCTTACTCCAGAAAAACCCCTGTTCCTTTGTAAACTGCCGTGAGAATCTCAAAGATGAATGAGGGAGCTGGGGATCAGATACTCAAAAACGCTGACAGAAAAAATAAAGCAGAATCCAGGTACTAGGATAACGACCCTCATTGCTTCCTTCTTTGTTCAAGGTGTATTTTAAGCGTGGGAAAAATAACAAGGTCTAATATAATGAATAAAGTGTGTTCAGAGTATTTAAAAACCATAAGAGACTCTTGAATGCTGAGAACAAACTGAGGGTTGATGGGGGTGGTGGGGGGGGAGAGAGGAAAGTGGGTGATGGGCACTGAGGAGGGCACCTGTTGCGATGAACACTGGGTGTTGTAAGGAAACCAATTAGACAGTAAATTATATTTAATATTAAAAAAATAAAATCCCACTGTGTAGGTGATAAGATACATACCCCTATCTATTAGCATACTCCAGGCCAACCTCATGAACAATCTGTCTGTTAGCAAAATAATGAGCTCATGAAAAATTATGTAAGTAAATCTACAAAATAAACTGCTTGAATCCCACAAACTTTATTTAATAATGTCTCTTAGATTAGTGGTTACAAATATAAATGTGGGTGGCTCAGTCAGTTATACGTCCAACTTCGGGTCAAGTTATGATCTCAGGGTTTGTGGGTTCAAGCCCTGCATGGGGCTTTCTGCTGTCAGCACAGAGCTCACTTTGGATCCTCTGACCCCTCTCTCTGCCTCTTCCCTGCAGATGCTCTCTCCCTCTCTCTCAAAAATAAGTCAACATTTAAAAATATATATACAGATATGGAGTTTTTAAACTTCAAATTTCATAAAACAATCAGATTTTTAAAGTCTTTTAAAAATACATGATAACGAAATGGCCTACTCTAGAACCAGTTTGGGTTTTTGTTTTGTTTTGGAAGGAGAAAAGTAATTTTTAGAAAACAATCTCATTTTTAGTAGGTTGATCTAATTGCCTGTGTATTCCATACATGTTTGTTGTTCAAATGTCTGAAATAAAGACATTCCACATTTCAATCTTGTTCCCTGAAAAACTTTGTGAGAAACAGATTTTCCAGCTTTTGATGGTCTAGGGAATCTACATTTTTAAAGAAAAGTGGGCCATCTCATATTTTACACAGGGCAGGATTTTAGTAGGCCAAAGGACAGGCCCCCATGCTGAGGTTGCAGGAACCTTGCCCTTCCAGCGGCTCCAATTCCTATATGCATATACTGCACAGAAAACCATTGTAAACACACAAGGGAAAGGGAAGAAAACAATCAGGAGCAATGGTTATTTCATGTTAAAAAATACCAAAAATTTCAGTGGCTAGGTAAGTGTCTTCATGTTAGCAATCACACGTATCCGAGTCTAACACAATCTTTTTTTTTTAAGATTTATTTATTTGTTTGTTTGTTTATATTTTTGAGAGAGAGACAGAGCGCAAGTGGGGGAGGGGCAGAGAGAGAGGGTAACACAGAATCCAAAGCAGGCTCCATGCTCTGAGCTGTCAGCACAGAGCCTGATGTGGGGCTCGAACCCATGAACTGTGAGATCACGACCTGAGTGGAAGCTGGCCACTTAAATGACTGAGTCACCCAGGCGCCCCAGGTCTAACACAATCTTCATGCATTTTTGCAAATTGCAGACATGCCATGTTCTTAGACTGCCAGCAGCATGCAACACACACACACACACACACACACACACACCCCAAAAACCATGAGTTGTTTGTATTTACCTGGTTGCAAATAGTCGAACACTACACTGACCAACTTGGCTGGAACAAACATCTTTTATTAACACACGTTTAACAGGATTTAAAATATTCATAGGAAATGTGCATTATTATTATTTGGCATCAGCACACTAGATTTTTAAAAATGCATGGAACTGGATATTGGTGGCACTCTGATAGAAATGACAAATTATTTGAAAAAAAAATCTATTAAAATTCTTCACAACCCTTTTCTCTGTCCATGAGAACTTCTCTTTGCACTCAAGCATTTGTTTCTCTGTGTGCAGTTCATTTCCTGCCTTGGTATCTCTTTCTGGTTTCAGCAGTGTCACAGGCTTGACGAAAATCACAGTCTTGCCATATCACACTAAAAACACTGCACTTGGTGACCTGTGTTGGTACCAGAAACTTTTGAGGCTTTGGTTGATGTAGAAAGGTGCATATTGATGGTATGAAATTTAAATGTGGGCATGAGGTGACTTCTCAGTTTTATTCTGTAAGACGGTATGTAGAGTTTTTATATTAGACATTGCACTTGGGCATCTGGGAGGTGCCGGTCAGGATCAAGTATGAAGCGCGATTCTCGCATGGAGCTGTCAGCATGGGTGGTTTCGTGTGCAATGCTTTGAAGCCTTGACAGAAAAACTGCTTGTGCCCAATGCCAATCACTCACTCTTTGTCAGCTCAATTGCACATCCTTTCAGAAATGGCATCCATCTCCACGGACACCCAAAATATAGAGTACACTGCCATTATGTCTCAGGGGTAAGCATGCACTGGTAACTTAACCTGGAGGGGCAAAGGGCCAGCCTTTGGCTCTTTCATAATATATATGACTTTGCAGTGTGCACATGAGGCATACGAAGAAAGAAGTCATCAGTTTCAGGGAAAGGACTTAAATAAAAATGATGGCTGGGTTTCTTGGGTTAATACCTGCTATATAATCATGTGTTACCAATTCTTAAGGCACATGAAGGGTTAATACTATTCCCTTCAAACCCAGTTCTAAAAATCACAAAGAAGGCAATGTCTTCAGTGCATGAAAATTCTAACCACATAGAGTCCGTAGACTTGTTTTATGGTCACTTAAGGCAGGAGTAAGTTTGTTCAACAAAGAATGCTATGCTAGTTGGTACTTTGCAATGTTTTGTACTTTATTTATGTGATAACTTCTTGCCTGTAGATAGAAGATCATGGCTTCTATTCAATGAGAATCACCCCTGAGGAAACCCAAGTGTTGCTCATTCTCTGTGGCCATGGAAATTGTGGGTGCCAAAAAGGGGACTGTTTCTCTTCTCTTCCAATGTGGCATTCTATGGAGTCATCCTCTCTGCAGTGGGCTGAATCATTAAATACTTTCAGTTAACCTTTATTGAGTACCATCAAGTATGCTATATCTAAGAAGGAGGATTGGAAGCCTATTTTCAGTTGTTTTTAAAATAATGTTTCTTTAAAAATCTATTTTGAGTGTGAGCTCTCTAGTTCATAAATCTGCATACAGTCTGGTGACTAGGCTGCCAGGTTCCCTAGAGTGTGTGTGATGCTTCCCCTAAAAGGGGTGTAGGTGCATTGAGTGGTGCCTTAATGCTTTCTGGGTCTTGGGTGTCGTTTATTGCACTGTGCTGATAATTTACTAAATGGTACTCGAGAGACCAAAAGGACTGGATGTGCCCTTGTAAAGTACCTAACCTGCTCCTAGGGAGTGATTACAAATTGGGAGAAATGGATGAAGTATTATATATTATTGTTCTTCATGGCCTTTTCAAAAAACATAAAGTAAGCTTTAAGGAAGGTAAATAGTTCTGATTCTATCTCATTTGATGTCTTATCCTTACTAAAATAATATAATTAAGGGTATTGTAGCAATAAAAGAATCTACTTAATATACAATTGAGATTCTTTCAAATACCATATCTTTTGATTAATATCTAGCCTTTTGAAAGTCACTTGGGTCCTCATTGGATATAGAGCCAGAATGGCAATTGGCCAACAGAGCAACATCTTCTAAGAAGCCTCTGATTAAAAGACTTGACAAGATTAACCCTAAAAACCTCAATGTTCAAAAATACAGTGTCCTCATTCACTCCATATAGCTTGATTTAATTTCAAACTTTTCTAAAAAAAATTATACTTCCATATACATATATATATATATATATATATATATGCCCCTATAGAGGTCATTTATATAAAACTAAGCATTATAGCCAAATATTTATTTTCTATATATAACCTAGTAAAAACCTATATATGAAAACATAACTCTTTCGTGACAGACTCGAAAGCCTCTTAATTGATTATATAAGGCAATCCCAATCTAGTCTTTGTAATAGTGCAGAACCATTGTTATCAGATTATATTTCTCTATTCTGAAGTCTGTCTTTCAGGTGTGACTAAAAGTATAATGGGATCTGTTTCCAGGAAAAGGTATAACGACACTTTAAGCATCTTCATGAAGCAAGACCCCTATTTCATGTTCTTCTGCCTGTCAGGATTCCTCCAGAGCAGAGTACATTGAGTGGAAGATGATAACTTTCCTCTTGTAGGACACCTAGATGTACCCTGAAGGATAGAATGGGGCCATGCCATAAGTTATTGCGAATTCCTTCTTCCTGTAGTAGTTTTTCTTCTGAAGGCCTCACCCTCAAAATCCCCCAAGCCCCCATTTTTCTTCTTTCTGGAAGTCTGACTATCCTTGGCCTAGAAAAGATTATTGTCACTAAATGTCAAGAAAACAGGGGAGGCTTACTTCTCTGTTTTGGAAAAACTGAAGACATTTAATAGTCCCTAATGTAGACGACATTTGGCTGTGTATTGTTCAGACCACTTACTGTCCTCTGTGGTCACGAACAGAATCCAGGAACTATGCGCACTGCCAAATCCATTGGAGGCAACCAAGCGAAACTCATATTCTGTGTACGGTTGGAGATCTCTCACTTCATAGCTTAACGATGCAGAAGGATTGGAAAATAACCTACATAGGAAAGAAATGCTAATTAGGAAGCTTTAGACATTCAAAGAAATAAAAACAAGTAAAATCTTACTGCAAGGAATTTTCAGAGAATGTCAAATTCCAGGCAAGTACTGCAATTTTCTGTTGTCACAGGAGATCTCTCTTAAAATAAGGAGCCACTTGGCTGAGGGCTTGTAATATTGCATTTATATGAGATGTAAATTCTAGTAGTATTGAGAAAATTCTAGTCTACTATTGAGGCTGATTGCCACGTGGAATTTGTAGACTATTATAATTTTGTATCTACAGTTCAGATAGCATTTCTTTTTTTAGTTCAGGTGTATGTCTGCTTTATGCAATACCTATGCCCATGAAAAGTTAAAGGTGAAGAAATCCTATATTAATGCTATATAAATGGAAAATAGATAATTTTGCTGAGCAAATAATTATGTCCTAAGGAATTGCTTGTCTTTTATTTGAACTTTTAAAAGGTGGCCTTTATTTGTTGCGAATGAGAACTGACCTATTCACAAATTAAGGTAAAGTAAGTTATGTCCATAACATATAATCCAGGTGACAGTTAGGAGGATAGACAAAGTAACAGGCTCACTCTAGATATCCATGGGTGGAGTGGCCGGGCCTCATCTGGAGTTGGTATCTGGGAGAGCCGGGAGCGTTGTTACGAGCTGGTGTAGACCAGACAACCTGAAGACTGGTTGGAGTGGCAGATGAAAGCCTCGGAGGCAACACGCCATCTGGAGCTGTCGAAAAACACAGATGAATTAGAGCAGAGAAAACTGTGGAGAACATATGTTGGATGGAATCGAAATGCTCCATATACTGGAAAAACTGTTCCTCAGGATCAACAACAATGTTAAACATGGTCCATTTAATTTAACATTTTCATTCCTGAACTACTGTACTTCCTTATTGTTCATTTCAACACAATTACGTTAGTATTTCAACCTGAAAAGCCAGCCCCCAAACAGCAAGACAAATGAACATGCAGCACATCCCCACCTGTACTTCTGTTTATCTAATTGAAAACATGTAGGGAACTTAGTGAACCAAATATTAAAGTAACTTTTTAAATTAACTCTTTCCTCAGCAATCAAGCAATCAAACAGTGAAGGAGTCCAGATCTTTTCTTTCTCTCATCGATTATCACCCATTGCCACTTAATCCCGCGTCTACTCATGATCACAACTGGCTTTCTTTTCTTTTTTTTTTTTTTTTTGGTGTTTTGAGGATGGTTTATTAAAATTGTATTTTCTACAATATTAAGTACACACGGTTGGCTGAAAATAGCACATTGCAGGTGTAATTCTCACTTAACGAAAACATAAAAACTGAAGTTCCTTCCCCATGTGCTTTATACAGTCAGTTTCCCGTATTCAAATACATGGTGAGTTGAAGCATACATGTTGCTTTTCCTAGTCTGGTTGAATCTCTGGCAAATTTTTCCTGAATTCAGCCTGTCTGCTTGATATAATCTATCAGGGAACTCTATTTGAATAGTTCTACGAGGTCTAACAGGAATGAAGGAAACTAAAGTCCATTCGACTTAAAAAAAATGACAAGATGAGTCTGATTACTAAATTAATTTTTCCAACAGGTATAACTTGAATGAAACTATCATATAAAAATTTGTTCCAAAGCTAGTCAGAAGCAAAGCTCTGTGACTTCAGGAGAATCAAGAATCACCTAATGGCTCTCAGCGTATGTTTCTTACCTTTGGGATGGGGATAGTTTTCCTTTGCAGGATTGTTCGGAAAATCAGAAGTGATGTAAATAAAGCACCTTGTTTTGGGTCCTGGTAATGATGAGTTAGTTGTTGTTTTTGTGGTGATGATGATGATGATGATGACGACATCGGACTGATCTGAACTTTCTTTAGCATAATTTAAGTGCTAAGATACTGTAAGTTTTCAGGAACATCCTAATTTTAATATAAGCTTCTTTTTAAAAAAGTTTATTTATTTCTTTTTGAGGGAGAGAGAGAGAGAGAGCACAGGCACAAACAGCAGAAGGGCAGAGAGAAGGAGAGACAGAATGCCAAGTAGGTTCTGCACCATCGGCACAGAGCCTGATGCGGGGCTCGAACCCATGAACTGTGAGATTATGACCTGAGCTGAGATCAAGAGTCGAATGTTTGAACAACTGAACCTTCCAAGTGCCCTGTAATGTAAGTTTCTAATTGCCAAGGATTACTAGAAGCCATTGGTGAGGAAGGAGAAGGGATTACAATAATTAAAAGTTCATTTTCAACTTCTTTTTATACACAACCTTACGTAGTGTGTGATTTTATATACTTTCCCCCTCAGGAGAACCTGCCTGTGAACTAGGAAGCTAATGAATGGCCAGTGATGGGAAAAGACGAATTACATGATGTGATTCATCAATCTGTTGTAAGGGTCGAGTTCATCGATAATCCACTAATTTATTCAATAAGCATTTATTGAGCCTCTACTCTGTGCAAAGTATTCTTTGTGTGGAGGGGGAATAACACCGAGTAAAACAGATATGGCCCTTGACCCTATGGAACTTACATGTAAACAGAGGGAACAAGCATTAAGCAAATGGGTACCTAAGATCATACCGGGTAGATAAGCTCAAGAGAAAAATAAAGCAGGGTAAGGGAAGAGAAAATGAAAGGGAGTGTGCCATTTTATTGTTAAGTAACAATTCAGATTGGATAGGAAAGCCATAGGAAGAACATGTCATTAGGTGACATTTGAGCAGAGACCTCAGTGACCATGAAAATGTCTGGAGGAAGGGCAACCCAGCCACAGAGGGCAGTAAGCACAAGGGCAGTGAGAGGGGGAAGTACTAGTTGTGTTTAAGGCACAGTGGAGACACCAAAGTGGCTGGAAATAGGCCAAGGAGAGGGAAAGGAAAAGAGGTTGGAGGGACAGGCAGGGTCTAGATCCCTCCAGATGCCTTCTAGTTCTACGCTTTGAAAATCATACTAAAGACTTTGGGTTTCATTTGAAATGGATTTGTAGGCCATTGCAGGGTTTTAATACAGGACACGCCATAATTTGGAACCTATAAAGACTACTCTATGCTAATGGGGGGGTGAGGGTAGACAAGGGAATCACCTATTATAGCAATCCAGGTAAAAGATGACAATAGCATGGATTCCAGTGACAGCAGCAGAGGTGGTGATATATTCTGCTGAGTATGGATGGTATTTTGCTAAGAGAAAATAAGGGAGTGAAAGATGATGTCAGTGTGTTTAGCCTAACTGTCCAGGTGAATGGTGGTGCCATTACTGATCTGAGGAACGCTGAGGGGAGAAATCAGTTATGGGGCGGGGGGGGGGGTGGGGGGGGGGGGGGTATCAGTTCTGTTTCATCCATGTTACATGGGAAAGGCATAAATTCATCTCTAGTGGGGACACCAAGGAAGAAATGGGAGGTATGAGTTTGGATAAGAGTTGTGGATGAAGGCGTGTGGTATGTAACAGCTGAGATTTGATGAAATACCCTAGGAGGTGAATGTAGGTAGAGTGAGTGAAGAAGAGGTCTGTGAACTGAGCCATGAGGTCCCCCAACATTTTGAGGTCAGGAGGAAGGTTCTACCACAAAGGAGGCATAAAGGAGTGGTCAGTGAGGGAGGACAACTTAGAGAAGGTGTAGCCTGCAAGTCAAGTAAAGAAAGCATATCAAAAAGGACTGATCAACTCTGCGAAACATGCTGACAGTTTAAGGCATGAGACTGAGAATTATATTTTGCATTTGGCCAAACACTGGAGGTGTTTGGTGACCTTGCCAAGAATAGATGTGTGCAGTGATGGGTGTGGCAGCATGACTGGAGATGGTTGAGGAGACAATGAGAGGCCAGAGAAGGAGGAAATAGTGAGTACAGGCAACTCTTCTGAGGGATTTTGTTCTAAAGGGGAGTAGAAAATAGGGCAGCATTTAAAGAAGCTTATGTAATTAAGGAAGGTGTTCTAAAAACTGGGAGATGCTAAAGCGTATACACACTTACTAGAAAAATCCAGAAGATATTTGGGGAAATGATGTAGCAGAAGGAAGAGTAATGGCCAGAGCAAATTCCTTGTGTTGGGAGAGACAGAGAGATAAGCCAGGGCACAAGGGCTGTTGAATAGAGCAGGAATGGTACACCCATTGTGCAGAAGCGAATGCAGGGACAGGCAATTCAGAGAGAGAGGTAGATTTATTGATGGAAAAACACCAAGGATCTCTTCTGATGGACTCCATTTTCTCAGTGAGCAAAATAAAAGCAAAGGCATCAACTCAGTGCTAATGTGTGAGAGGGAATCACATGCTTTAAGAGAGATGAAACGAGAGGCACCTGGGTGGCTCAGTCAGTTGAGCACCTGACTCTTGGTGTTGGCTCTCCGGTCATGATTTCATGGTTTCATGGGATCATGCCCCACATAGGGCTCTGCACTGACGGTGCAGAGCCTACTTAGAATTCTCTCTCTCCCTTTTTCTTTGTCCCTCACCTGCTTGCTCTCTCTCTCTCTCTCTCTCTCTCTCAAAAAATAAACAAACAGTAAAACAAAAACAAAACAGAGAAATGAAATGGTATGAAATTGCTCCCTCAGTTAGTAGCCTAGGAAATGCAGAACTGTTGTCCAGGGCCTCATATCCCATTATCCACTGCTAATAAAGACTTACTACCTGATAATTTATCAGTGAGCACAAATAGGTTTAACACTGATTATCTCTTATTTGCTATATGTTTTTTTAACTGATTCATAATAAACGAACATACATTGAGAGAGCATGGGCGATAAGTAAAGTACAAAATTGTGTACAATGTAGCACAGTCATGTCCCTAATTTGACTGTTTTCTTATCTAATTTTTCTGTGTCAAGGAGTGTAATATCATCAACAACCCAAATTCGGAAAAAAAAAAAAAAACAGTTTGGATAAGTCATGGACATGAAAAAATTAGAGCTTTAAATATATACACAAAAATCCATTCCTGTGTTAAAAACTGCATTACCATGCTGTTAAGAAGGGAGAATTGCCCCAAACTTAGGCTCCCTAATAGTAATATAGTATCCTGGGTTCTTTTCTGAGTGTTAACATCAAAAAAAGCACCCCATTAAATTGGTCATACTCTGCTTGTATAAAATTGCAAAATATTTCCAAACAGAGTGATCATCTTATATTATTTACATACAACTATTCATTTTGTCTGCTTCTGGAAACACTGACTTCTGGAAACCTTTCCTTCCCCTTTGGTTAACCCCTTTTATCCTAGACCTATTCCGTAGAGGCTCCTTAGCACCAAAGCAATAACTGGCAACTATAGCCATAATTCCACCTCTGGTTCCTTAACACAAGAGCCGTGTATCTATCAGCTTGATATATTGTCTCCAAGATGCTATGTTGCTCGAAAAGCTTCTCTCGAGTTTAATATGACCCTCACGGGGCAAGCACTCCACAGACAACCTCCTGAATCAACACGTCTTGTCCAGTAAATACTAATTCTACACGGCAAGTGGGTAAAACAGCTACCCCAATCTATAAATCCAAAGGAAGGGAGTTTTTAAATAAAATTTCAAATTTAACCTTTTTTGGAAGGCAAAATGAATACAACACATTAAGCCATAAATTAAATCACGGGTTGGATGAGTCTAGATGCTATAATCTTTTAAATGTATGATTTTATTAAACTTTTAAATGATGTGCACTTGTGGATTCTTCTCTGTCTAAAAAAAAACCCCAAAACAAACAGCATTCCCTAAACTTTTGCTCCTTACAAATTTATAGATCTCTGAGGGGAGCTCTAAAAAGCAAAAACAGAAGCTTTTTTCTTTTTTCCATGTGACTGGTGACTACCAAGTTTGCAGTGGTCAGAAGAGGAAACTTTTGGGGAGAAAATGAATTCAATATACTTCTCATATGCACCTATTTCTCAGGACAGTTACTAACTTGTTACAGTGTGTTTTTGTGTGTATGTGTGTGCATTTAAAATACTGGAATAAAATACTGCATTAAAATATAGAAGAAATCTATGTTTTGTATTAAACTCAAATCTATAATAAAATATATCAGGGGCACCTGGGAGGCTCAGGTGGTTGTGTCCAACGCTTGGTTTCGGGTCAGGTCATAATCTCACGGCTTGTGAGATCGAACCCCACGCTGGGCTCTGCGCTGACAGTGTGAGGTCTGCTTAAGATTGTCTCTCTCCCTCTCTCTCTGCCCCTCCCCTGATTGCTGCCTCTCTCTCTCTCTCTCTCTCTCTCTCTCTCTCTCTGTCAAAATAAATAAACATTAAAAAATATACATCAAATGCCACTCTGCACAAGATTCTTTGCTGGGGGAGGGGAAAGGGCAGGTAGAGAGAAACAGGGGTTTAGACCATCTACTTTATATTTAGTAGAGAGATAAGACATGACTTAAATACTATAACACAGAATGTGTAAATAGCATAGAAGACATATTAGTGCTTCCAGAGTTTCAGAAGTCGGAAACTCACATCCAAATGTGTACAGGTCCTTGCCTTTCAAAGGAACAGGCCTTGAAAGGGCATTGCCACGGGAGCACTGTCAGATTGTTCAAATCGGGTAATTGTGTTCTCAGCCTGATTCCAGGGCCTAGAACTTCATCAACTCTGCCCATGCTTATTCCGAGCCTACATGATGCTTCTTCCTGGCTTCACTTGGAATCTGGCTCCAGCCTTGCCCATACTACCCCCTTCTCCCCCCACTCCCCCCACTTTCGAGGTTAGATTGTTGACATCCCCATTCAGGTTCCCCTGTTTACATAACAGGAGAGAAACCACGTCCTTTTTATCTACATGCATCCTGGCTGCACGATCGAACGGCCTGGCATGTATTCAAAATCCTTGCATTACACACTTCCTCCCATTTTCTGAAATAGCTATACATGAGCAAGGACTTAAATTCTAGTTTCCAGAATGGAAAATTAAAGTTCAGACACATACATTGAGTCGTTGAGTCATGAACAAATTGAAAACAGAAGGCAAGACTCAATTTCCAGTCAGTAAACCATATGTCATTAAAAAAAGATATTAATTATGAGGAATATGCAGATGTGCTAACAAATGGACAGTCAACCTTGAGCACAAGGATGTACAAATAGAGCAGCATTAAATAGTGGCAAGTAGATTAAAATAGATTTCATGTTTGCAAAACAGTTTCTCATAAAATCTGACTTTCTGAACACATACTTTGTGCCAGGTTGTTTTTTTTTAAACATAATTATTTCTAATCCTAAGAATTACACTACAGAATTGTGGTGTTATCTCTTTGTAGTATATAAAGAGTCTGAAGCTCAGAGAGGTTGCATCTTTTATCTCAAACCCCACAAAAAAAAGTCGTTACTGGCAGGATAAGGACTTGGTGCTCTGAATTCTATACCGCAAAACAGCACATTACAGTATGTGACTGATCCTAGATGATAAATATTAAATTTTTTAAGTGAGCACAAAAGTAAACCATTTATAATAGTAAGTACATTCGTTTTCGTAAAGATTGGGTTTATTTTTTTCTCTAAGTCATATCCTTAAACAGTTCTTTCCTGGTCTTATTCATCCCCCACAAGGAACCTGATACAAAACTACTTATGTGAATTCACTAGTTCTCTGAAATTAGCCAAAGCCCACAGAAATTCAGTGAAATACAAAATGGAGTCTTCATGTTAGTAAGAAAAATATATTAGAAAAATTAAGTGTTATCGATAGGTATGCCATGGAATTTACTTTTGACTGTAGAATGCTAAAAATACAACAAGAGCGTTTTAACTGTGGAGTGCAGGTAGCTTAAAGGCCACCAGCAAATACAGGATTCTTGCCTAAAACATCCCAGACAGGTGACATTCAGGCCTCTGTGTGTTCATTTCCAGTGACAGGAAAATAGCTGTTTTGCACGTTGCCTCATGACATTATTGGACATTTCTTATTGTTGGTGTGCTCCTTCTGATTCAGAACTAAAAAAATTATATCACTTCTACAACACTTAGGGTGAATATAATCTTTTGTCCACATCAGGACCTCTGAGAGTGAAACAGCATACTGTAAATAATTAACAGGGCTTAATTAAGCTGTGGCAGTTATAAATTGCAACTAGCATGGGCAATGGGTGCTGGTCATGCTAACACTGTACTCTTTAGGACCCTGTCTTAGTCATACTAACCCCTGAGAACAAGCCTCTACCACCATCATGGGACAGAACTTCAGGCATGATTAAGTGGTTGTCTTCTCCTCCGATGAAGTTCCCCATTTCAGGCTACACATTGCTGCTTCCTCCAACCAGTTTCCAGGATTCCTCAACCATTATCTAGCCATGGTACCTGACTTGGAAGTGTTCTAATTTGATAACATATCTTCAAAAATATGAAGCCTTATACCTAAACTAAACACTCTGTGCATTCTGACCAGAGTATATCACAGGGAAGCTCCCAACTTTCCTTTCCTCAAGGGATGTTGCTAAAAACTCACTAAGAATCTTAATTCTGGTCTGCTTAATATTGGAGTTCATCAATGTTATTCAGATTGGCTGTATAGTTGATTCAAAATGATCTTATGGATAGGTAAAAATGCAAGATCAATCATTTTCCAACAAGTACGCAGATTCTGAGAGGAATGTTATTAAAGAAACAAAGTATTTAAGGGGATACTGTAGTGTCCAGCAGAGTGCTTCCTTTACAGAAGATGTCCTACAAAAATGTATGGATGGATGAATGAATGGGTGGATAGATGGGCTTGTTGGTAGAGCGTGAGATGTGCAGAAAAATATCTTTCCCCTCTGACTCAATAATTCTTAGGTTCCACCCCACATTTTCCATTTACAAATAAAACCTCAATTACCTGAAAATGAATAATTTTTTAGCATAAAAGACTAATTGTTTGGAGAGTACTAACACAGCAGCGATATCAAGTTAGATCTGAAATACTACTTTATAGTACATTCACTTTATCATTTATTTGTCTCAATGCCCCATATTGCAGATGTGCAAACTGAGGTTAGAAAGGTCAAACAACCAATCTGAACTATATGACTAACAAAATGGCAACGTACAGCCTCACATGTCTGTTGTTTCCAAGACTGTAATTCATCTCTCAACACCAACTTGAATCTTAAATTTAAGTCTAACCGTGGCTTTTCCCCATAACACCAAAGTAATGGTAATATAAATTACTTAAAAGCAGAGATCTTATTTTTTGTGTCTTATGTAACCTAGGGCACTGACAAAATTTTGAGAATTTAGTATTGCTTATCAAAGAAATGTTAAACAAATGTTAACAATCAGTTTCTATAGAGTTAACACGACCCCTTTTTTAAAGTATGTATTTATGTATTACATGTTTATGATAGAAAATTTGAAAATTACCAACCAAAGAAAGCAGGCATACATAATTACATGACCTGGAGATATCCATTCTTACACTATTCTAGATTATCTCACCTGTCTTCTATACAGGTGTATCCATACATAATATTTTTAAATGATTAAGCTCAATATGTTAAATAAATTATTTTGTAAACTTTGTTTGCTTTACAATATTAGGTGAAAACTCTATGCTATTGACTCATGTTTTGGTAACATGACTTTACAAAACAATTGCAGGTGATATTTTTATAGATATGGAATGTTAACAAAGCTGATATTGATGGATCAAAAACTTGATTGATTTGAAATACCTATATATATTGATTGTATCATATATATACATTAACATACAGTGTTATATTAGTCTCAGGTATACAATACAATGATTTAATAATTCTGTATATTACTCAGTTTTCACCATGATAAGTATACTCATCATCTGTCAGCAAGCAACATTATCACGATATTATCGGCTATATTCCCTATGTCGTACTTTTTATCTCTATGAATTACTCATTTTGTAACTGGAAGTTTGTACCTCTTAATTCCCTTTATCTGTTTCACCTATCCCCTGACCCACCTCCCCTCTGGCAACCACCAGTTCTGTTTGTTTGTTTCTTAAATTCCACTTAAGGGTGAAACCACATGCTTATTTCACTTAGCATTATACTCCCTAGGTTCATCCATGTTGTTGCAAATGGCAAAGTCTTATTCTTTTTCATGGCTGAGTAATACTCCATTCATCTTCTTTATTCACTAATCTATAGATGGACTCTTGGGTTGTTTCCATATCTTTGCTATTGTAAATAATCCTACAATGAACCTAGGGTGCATACAGCTTTTTGAATTAGCGTTTTCATTTTCTGTGCGTAAATAGCCAGTAGTGGAAATGCTAGGTCATATGGTATTTCCATTTTTAATGTTTTTCTCTATTCTGTTTTCTACAGTGGCTGCACCAATATGCATTCCCACCAACAGGAGAAGGCAGTTGGCTATACTCATGGGAGTATTGGGGGCTAGATAATTAAAGCCAAAACATGGACTATAATTAAAATATTAAAAATAGGTTTACTGGCTATGTAATATTTCTTAGTTTCTAAAATGTTTGTTAACGCATTTTGGTCAACTAAAACTTTTTAAAATCTTTGATAAGCTTTTTATCACATCAGATAGTCCTGAATATTTTGGGCAACTGCCACTCTCTTATTTGAGTCTGGTTAGCTCTTTAAACATTTTTAACTTAAATGGCTTATTACCAACTTCTTGAAATGTTTTTATTTAGAGTTTATTTTAGCTAAATCATAGAACAAATGTCTGTGCACTGGTAAAGAGCCATCAGACCTGAGTTCAAATACTGATTCAGCTATTTAGTTGTTGAACAAATACCTTAACCTCTCTGTGCCTCAGTTTTCTCATCAATACAATAAGGATAAAAACTTCATGGAGTTGAATTGCAAGGATTAATAAAACAATGTCTTATTTACATAATAAAACAAGGTAGACACTGTAAATACTATATGTTTGCTATTGTTATGATCCTGAACTTGTCTGTTATTCACACCATCATGAACACCTTCATAGATTATTCCATAGAACACAGTTTAGGCAAGTGCCACTGAGTTTATTAGTCTCACTCACTTTATTACTATTTAGTGGCTAAAACAGTCTAACCAATCACTTTATAGCCCACACCACAGCAAAGATTGTATACGTGATAGAAATTCAGTATGTTTGGGAAATTTTTATGTTCATGGTTGATTGTAAGCTACTTGAGGACAAGGAGTGTACATTATTATTTGTTTTCTGTTTTTAATTTTCTTCCCCAGCCTTGACAACTTTGCAGTGCGCTCTCTCTCAATGATTATTTGCAACAACAATCATATTTCTGAAAGAAGTAGATCTGATCCTGCACTATTTTGTAAGCACTTTAAACATTCACAATATTTAGAAAATGCATGTTCTGATGATACCCATTAAAGAGCTTAAAGTGCCCAGCTATCTTAATTTTGATCAGCTTAGTAACTGATTTTTACTTCATCAAACAGATGAGCCATGAAACTGAAGATCTCATTACATTTTAGTCAAAAAGACTGGAAAAATATTTTTCATTCATAATTTATAATTAACATTCCCCCTTATCTTGTAATATCTAAAATATCCCCTTGATATAAGTAGTATTATTTCCCTCATTTTATAGATAAATGTACATTTAGAGATATTAAATATCTCTGGTTGGCTCAGATCCAGAGATTGTGCATTTAACCACACCCTACTTTATATAAGGAGAATTAACGTTAGGCTGGGAGTCATATGATCTGAAGGTAAAGTTTATTTTGTTTTATTTTATGGAGATAAAGTTTAATTTTGAGAAGAGGAGAACTTATTGAGATGTTTTGGTGACCCGGAAATTGTCAAAAGCTTAGAAAACTAAACTAAATACATTAGCATATGTTAAAATATTATGAAACATAATATTTTGGCTAATTAAGAAAACTCTTGAATTTTCATTTCAAAACATAATCACAATTAACATTTAAATGCACCTACATTTCTCATTTGATCTTACAAACATACCATGAATTAAATGGTGTGGGCATTGCATTACTTTTACAGTCCCTTGTGATCGCCCAAATTGCCAGGCTGGGACAATGTATTTTGATTCAAAACTCGATCTTATTTCCTGTTGACTAAGTAGCCTCCAAGCTTAAATATTGGAAGTATAGAAGGACTGAAATGTGTGATAAAGTTGTATTAATATTTTCATACTCCCTGAAAAATTCATCTACGCTTCCTCCTCTCTTCCCTTCCCATCATGGTCCTGGGGGTTGTGTACGTGGCACAGAACACACCAGCCACAGTCTCCACCTCTATGGGCATGAAAATATTGTCAAGTGTTGGAAGACTGGCACTGAAAAAATACAAAACCTGTGTGGTTAAATATGTACAAAGTGCTTAAGAGGAGAATGTCATGCCGCAAGAGATTATTAGAAAAGGCTGGCTTGACATTGGCTGAAAGATAAGCCTCTCTAAGGAAGTGGTATTGAAACTAGAAGGAATAAGATTCTGCTGAGCTAGTATGGACCAGCACCTGTAAGTTGATATAGAGGTAGAACTTATCTGTTGGAGAAACTCAGAGAAGGTTATTAAAGGTGGCATGTGCTCTATTGGAGGGTCTTGGAGGCCAGGTAAGGAGTCTGAAATTTATACTAAGAAGACAGAAAATCCTCCTCTCATTGACATTATTCAGTTTAGTTTTGTAAGGTATTTTGGGGGGGGAAGGAATGGTGGGGCTACTGTATTAACTGTTGAATTGGCTGGATTGGATTCTGAAACTGATAAATAGATTTATCATTTATTTACATGACTTATTTTGATTTTTTTTTATAAAAGTTGAGTGCAAAATATGAAAACAATCCAATACAATTTTTTATTTACCCCTGCATATCCAGGGACTAACACAGAGCCTGGCACATAGAAGAAGCCCTATTTTTAATGATCGCATCTAGTTGGAGGACTTCAAATATCATCTATGTGTATGAACTTCCAAATGTTTATCTCTAGTATTTCCAACTATTTGGTTTCCTTAGATTTATTTTGAAAAAAAATTTTTTAACGTTTTATTTATTTTTGAGACAGGGAGAGACACAGCATGAACAGGGGAGGGTCAGAGAGAGGGAGACACAGAATCTGAAACAGGCTCCAGGCTCTGAGCTGTCAGCACAGAGCCCGACGCGGGGCTCGAACTCACGGACCGCGAGATCATGACCTGAGCCGAAGTTGGCCGCTTAACCGACTGAGCCACCCAGGCGCCCCCCCTTAGATTTATTTTGTATAGACCATGCTCATGCAGGTCAATTAAGAATAAACACTCATGTCATTAGAGTCCCAAAAAGAGAGGAAAAAAAACACTCATTGATTTTATAATTATTCACCTACCTAATTCCCCAAGTAATTTTAAAACACTTAGAAAACACAAGAAAATATGGCTAAATAATGAAGAGAAAGGATCAGAAAATTATACTACAAAACCTAGGCTGAGGTTAGCTATTGTTGTCAAGCACAAGATTCATTTCTGAGATGTGTGAGAGCCAAGGTACAACCAAAAAAAGGAATATGATGAGTTATCAGTGGACAAATATTTAAGTTATTTTAAGAACTTTTCAATTTTATAAAACTATTTGACATTTATTTTTATTTTTTTAAAGTTTTTATTTACTTTTTAAAAATTTTTTTAAACATTTATTTATTTTTGAGACAGAGAGAGAGCATGAGCAGGGGAGGGTCAGAGAAGAGGGAGACACAGAATCTGAAACAGGCTCCAGAATCTGAGCTGTCAGCACAGAGCCCGACGTGGGGCTCGAACCCACGGACCGCAAGATCATGACCTGAGTGAAGTCAGACGCTTAACCGACTGAGCCACCCAGGCGCCCCATAAAGTTTTTAATGTTTATTTATTTTTGAAAGACAGAGAGAGACAGAGCACAAGCAGCAGAGGAGCAGAGAGAGAGAGAGAGAGAGAGAGGGAAACACAGAATCCGAAGCAGGCTCCAGGCTGTGAGCTGTCAGCACATAGCCCAATGCGGGGCTCGAACTCAGGAAACTTGAGATCATGACCTAAGCTAAAGTTGGACGCTTAACCCACTGAGCCACCCAGGCGCCCCAAAACTATCTGACAGTTAAATAATTGTTTTCAGGTTATTCTTTTTCTCCCATGTTTTCATTTTATGGGAATGAATATTTAAGGAACCAGGTCAACAATGGATTCTAATTATTTAATGAAATAATTTGCAGTTTTACAAAATGAGAGAATGGCTGTAAATCAATTAATTTTTCTGAATTCTAAAAATGACTCCTTATAATAGCTCATCAAATAAATAGGATACTACTTTGTGCTTAAAACAGGCAACCTTAACAACCTTGACATAGTTGTCTTACCTCATTGTTTGCAAACACATATTGTCCTAGTGTATTAGCAATCTCCCCTCTCCCAAAGTAAAATCAAGCTCTGAGTACCCCCGATTCATTCCAGTGTTTCCTGGAGATTTCCAAGGGCCATCCAGAACTTGCAGTAAATGCAATTATAAACAACAACAAAATGGCAGCCACAGCCTTCAGCTTCATGAGGAAATGCACTATATCTATCCCAGCAATCTTTCTAGCCCAGGAACTAGGAGTATGCCTGGCAACTAGAAAGAATTCAGTAAATGTTTTTTGAATGAGTGAAAGTTGAACAAAGTTCAGAGTTTTGGTCAAGATTTTGATTTTATTATATTAAGGGTTTTTAACAAATTGACAACTTTAATGACTTCGGTTAACTGCCTCATAAAAGATGCTAACGTGTTGATATTCATTAGTAAAGATAAACATACCAAAATAGTAAAGTCAATTTTGAGTATTTATTTTATACCAGGCACTGAACTAAATGCTTTATACAAATTATCACATTTAAGGGGCGCCTGGGTGGCTCAGTCGGTTGAGCCTCCGACTTCGGCTCAGGTCATGATCTCACGGTTTGTGAGTTCGAGCCCCGCATGGGGCTCTGTGCTGACAGCTAGGAGCCTGGAGCCTGCTTCGGATTCTGTGTCTCCCTCTCTCTCTGCTCCTCCCCCACTTGTGCTCTGTCTCTCTCTGTCTCAAAAATAAATAAACATTAAAAAATTTTTCTTTAAATTGTCACACTTAATCCACATAATAGTCCTATATGTAAAGTGAGGTGGGTCAAGAAAAGGAGGCTTAGACGAAGTTTTAGTCTATTCGGTTGCTATAACAAAATATTATAAACTGGATACATTTATTTCTCACAGTTCTGGATGCTGGGAAGACCACGATGAATGCACTCGTGGATCTGGTGTCTGGGGAGAGCCCACTTGCAGATTCATGGATGGTGTCTTCCTGTTATGTTTTCACAGGGTGGAAGGGGGACAAGGCTTCTTTTGTAAAGGTATTAATCCTATTCATGAGGGCTCCACCCTCATGCCCTAATTACTTCCCAAGCTCCCACCTCCTAACACCCTCGCATTGGGTGTTAGGCTTCAACAAGTGAATCTTGGGAAAACTCAACTATTGGGGCCATAGCAGACATGATATGTGACTTACATGAGGCCATATAGATAATAAGTAGTTGAGTTACTGTTTGAACCCAGCAACCTGTCTCCAAAACCTAATTTTCTTACTGTTATCTTAAATAATGCCTTTTATAGTGACCTGGCCAAGCCAAAATCTTGCCCCTCCTCAGAGAAGAGTGTGGCTGCCTCCTTTCTCTGTGTTTTCCCCACCTGCCCCACAGGAGTCTAAGGAACCAGCTGTGAGTCTGGATACAACTTTGAGGAGCAGAGGAATCTCAGAGCCAGGAGGTTCGAAAGGAAGTAAAATATTTTTGAAGTATTTTTTTTCTTTCTTTCTTTTTTTTTTTTTAATAATTATTCCTTTTAAATCTCAAGGAGGTTTATTTGGAGGTAGACATTTGGAGAGACTGTTTCTGTCCTTCTTTGCCTCAGTCTGTCTCTCCATTTATCAGGATTTTCTTTTTCTCTTACTTGTCAAGGCACCTTTGTTTCTGAAAGCTCCCAGAAAGGTATCCAGAGAAAAATAGAAAAATAAGATGCATAACAATGCCTATAGGCATTATAGACCCAAACTCAAGAAATGATGACATTTTCTCAAGGTTATTACCAATCTAGTAGAGGAGTATTTAGAACAAAAGTCCTAGGAAGAAAGTGTGTGTGTAAAATAAATTTTTGTAAAAAAAAAATCTATCATTTACCTTTCAGCTCAGTGACAAAATAAACTGTTTTAGAGTACATGACTGGATAAAATCTGAGGATGGTACATTTGTCTTTGGTCTTTCACTGACTCATTTGGGTCTACCTTTCTGAGGTAAATTCAAAATCTCACCAACATTTCGCTGGTATGAGAATACATCAGTCAAAATTGGTGCACATACTTGTCAAAAGTTACATGAAACCCAATTGGCAGATCTCTCCTAGCTCTAGTAATTGTTCTTCATGAAATGAAAAATTGTCCCTGTGTTCGCTAAGAATTCTTTAATTAGAATGGAAAAGAAGCGAGGATATCCCCAGTTACAGTTTATAATAGGAGTAATATAGAAAGGGGTGGCAGAGGTGGGTCAAGGGCACCGGAATAAAAAGACACCACTGAATACTAATTGCTGTTGACCATTTTGAGAAACAAAGGATTCCACTTCACATTAGCATCCATAGGACCAAGGCAACATACCTTCAACTCCACCTCCCTTTGTGGTTTAAGATTAAAGTATGGCTTAAAATTACTCTGCAAGACAGTTTCAGTGAATTTGTTAACCAGGAAACATCAGACAGACTGAAGTCATCCTCTGTTAATTTTGAAATACCCCAAAGCTGTGAATTATGTAGCTCATTGTGCTCAAAGAAAAATAGGGATTTTGAATTTCATTAGATACATTATTTGTTCAACTAGAATGTGGAACTGTCACTTTGTCAGACTAATTAGAAGCCCTGAAGTTGGTGGTCATAATGCCCAGAAGAATTTTTTGTTGTCGTTACAATCTCAAACCACCAGCCAAATTGTATTCTTTTCCCTTGTAGATATGCTACATTTAGACACTCTATTTAAGCCCCTGCTTGTGACATTTGAATTCCTCTTAGTATTCCTAAGAGTACTTCTTAGTATTCTTATTATTTTGAATACCATCGTATTCATCCAAATTAGTTTCCAGGCAACATAGATTAAATTCTTTTTCCTTGAGAATCTGATTGCTTGAGCCCTTTAGGTAGAGTGTATCTTCAATCGGAAAAATATTCTAAAATATGTAACAAAAATATTAATGGATTAAGTCTATACTATTTTTAGTTAAAATATTGTTCATTCACTTCGTTTAAAATAATTCCCTGAAGAATCTTACTTTTGTAAAATTAAAAAAAAATACATGTGCTTAGCAAGGTTAGTGAACAATTTTAACAATGAGTAAATTCAAGCTAAGTCAAAGCCATTCTCTTTATAAGGAGTGCACAAAATACTCCATTGAATGCGTCCAACAAGAACAATAGTTAAAAAACTAACTCAGGTAGTTAAGAAAATAAATGATTGCATTTTAGAACTAGAACCATGACTCTTTCTAACATTGCCACTGAATCTACTATACTGGAAAAACAAGAAGCAAGAAGTTAAGTGATCTTTGAATAGCTTACAAAATTTTCGCCATTTAAGGATGAAAGAACGAAAGGGGATTGGTTATAAAATCATCTTAATGATAGGAGCAGATCTAAAATTCAAGTTGATTAATAAATTACTCAACTAATAACTAGATCTAGTCTTAAAACACCAAGATTGCATGCAGGACACCCTTTACCTCAATAGGCCATTACTTTCACATTCTCTATTAAGGAAAGTGAAATAAAAGTTATCATTAGGGTAAAAAATGCTGAAAGACTTCTAAGAACTGATTTCAGCCCAGGAAGTAGCAGAAAAGTTGAGAATAAAAAATTGATACTCATTTGACCACAGTCATGATTAATAACTAGATAATTAAGTTCATGCGTAGAAAATCTATAATCACAGTATTAGTGAGTTATTTGTTTTAGTAATTTAGCCACACAATTGCCATCCAGTGTAACATTGGTATTGGAAAGCATATGGCATTGATACCAAGGAATTTTGTCAGTTTCAGGTGAATAAACCTGGGGGAAATTCAGAAGTAAAAAACAAATGTATTAGCATTAATAATGCTTTCTTAATTTATATGTAGCACAAATTAGAATATCTACTTTTGACAAATAGCATAGTAAACAAAACATAGCTTTGCCTAGCTGAAGAAAGCATGGATCACCTCTAATTCTCAAGAATTTTCAATTTTCAATAGAAATTTTCAATTTCAATTAGTAATTTAAAAAATGATTATTTAGTATATTGGACAGATATGATAGGATATCTCCTCCTTCACCTTAAAAGTTTAATTCAAATGTTCCCTATCTACCAGGAATCAGTAGCCATTGAAAAGTGGAAGGCTAATTTGTGGCTATCCAATCTTCTCACATACAATGGGGAGGATATAACTTTGCAATGCAATACGCAATTATTATGTGTCCAGCATTGTCACATTCTTTGCATACATTTATCCTAATTACTTCTCTCAATGTCAACCCGTGACTACTATTTCTCCCATTTTTATAGAAAGAAAAACCTGAGGCAAAGTATAACTGTATAACTTGATCAAGGTCTCATAGCTAGCAAGAGGAGAAATATAGGGGGCACCTGGGTGGCTCAGTCGGTTAAGCGTCCAACTTCAGCTCAGGTATGATCTCACAGTTCGTGGGTTTGAACCCCACAACAGGCTCTGTGCTGACAGCTCAGAGCCTGGAGCCTGCTTCAGATTCTGTGTCTCCCTCTCTGTCCCTCTTTTGCTCATGCTCTCTCTCTCTTAAAAATAAGTAAACATTAAAAAAAAAAGAGGAGAAATTTAGTTTTGAACCCAATATGGTTGATTTTAGAATCCATGCTCTTAATCACTAGGATAATTTACTTGTGTGTGAGTGTGAGTGTGCATATGTGTGTACAGGTTACAGATCAATGGAGGAGATATAGAAAATGATATTCTTATCATGTTATTCTTATCTTGAATACTACATATTTTCCTCAAGCAACTTTTAATCTCATAGTTTTTCTGGACTAAGAATTTGCAAGTGCTGTCTTTCTTTTCTGAGAGAGCGTTGACAAAAAGGTAAAAGTTAACTTTAGTTGATGAAGAATGTTTCACTTTTCATAAAACCTAGCTACACGAGAAGTAATTTAATCTAATCCTTTCTGAGAACATCTCTCACATATATTTAAATCTTACCGATTTCAGAGTAGCCTGCATCCATTCACTAGTTACACAATAAGACTGGTCATGTCACCATCAGACATAGTAACAGAAATTACTGTATGTTTTATTAAAAACCTATATTTGTCTCTCTCTCTTTTTTATCCCAAAGTCTAATTTAGTTGTTGTTCCCTTAGGTACAAAGTACACAGTTCATAATTCATTTGATATAAAATGTCAGTTTAGATTCTTGCCTGTCTTTGATAAATGAGAAAAAACATGTACATTTCAATTTCCTCAATGCCAGAACAACCAGGAACAACCCCCTGTTGTGCTTCTCAAAGACCTTTGTGTTAAATTAAACATCAAGATTCTGAAACTGTGGGGAAGGATATTTCCAAGACAGAGAGTACAAGTACATGAGACAGAGGGAGACAGCTGATGCTTTTCCTACCAGTCGAGTGATATCCCCCAAAGAGCACCTTTGATCCTCAAATTAGTCCTCACTTATAATTTAATATACCACAACCAGTCTGCTGTTTCCTTACATTTAGCTTTAAGAGGCAGTTGTTAGAATCATCAGGGAAAATAAAAATTTAGACGTTTGGAGGTTGGTTTAATTTCCAAGTTAACTAGTGATGGGTTATGTGTATTTTGTGCTCGTTACATATCATACTTTATATTCTCCAAACAAATCATCAAGTGCCTACTCCTGTGCCGCCTGATCTTCTCAGTGTGTGTCCATCCTTTGCCCTCTACCAAAACCCATTGAGGATGGTTATGGGATTATAAACTCCCTTTCCAGATGAACAAATTGAGGCCTTGGGAGGAGATGACTTCCTTGAGATCACACAATCGGTAAATGGAAACACTGGGGATGGTGGGTGGTGATGTAGTTAAAATTCAGATAGTTGGACAGACACAGCAGCCTATGTGCTTAACAAATGCACAACGGAAGAGACATGCTCACTTGAGACTTTACAGAATCAACTATGTGAACAAGATTCGAGTCTTTTTGTGTGGCCATGCCCTCTTTTGCAGACTCTGATGAGGTGAGTACTCCCCCTTTGTGATGGCCCTGAGGACACAGATGGTCATTCCTGTGATGCTCCATGGAATGATTCTCTTACACACTCACACTGTTCACACTCCTGAGTTCCCCAGTATTCTAATTGTGAATAAATGTCCTCATTCTACTGCTGTGTTTTTAATCTGTTCACAGAAAAATAAAAAATTAATATAGGGAGAAAAGATTCATTCATTCATTGATTCATCCTTCTTTTACAAAAACAGGCTTCCATGCTCTCTTTCTTTCAATAAAGTTATTTTTAAATTTTTAACATTATTAGATAAATTAAGTCTCTCTTTATGAGTGCAAATTATGTAAACTCAGAAGATTGTACATCTGAATCACATCTATTCATTTCCCTTGGGACATAGAGGGCATTAACACAAAAAGTTTCCATTTTGATACAGGCCAAAGGAGAGGGCAACTTGGTAATTAGCAATAGTGACCCCACTGTTGTTACACACTAATGTTTTGGGTCAATGTATTTGAACATTTGATGTTCTAATGAGATTTCCTGTTTCATACCTATACGAAAGCCCTACAAGAGCAAAACAGATGAGAAAACTTACATTTTCTAACACAAGCCAAAGAAATAAGTTTAAATTACGATGCGTGTCACTGGAGAGCTGAAAGTTCAGAAAGAGAAATATTTTCAGAAAAGTTGAATGAGCCTTTTCTCCTAAATAGAGGTTATTTTTAATATTCTTTTCATCTAATTAGGGTTAATCTTAGAAACTTATAGGCAAAAATGAAAGAAGTTCTTCAAAATACTTGGTTGGCAAGTAAGTACTTATATCCATGCTGAGAAAGGATGGTCCAACAGGCTAATTTTTGCCATTACTCCATAGACTGTAGACTACATAATATTGTTTTTGCTTAATGCTTCCTTGTAAAGCTGTAAAGATATCTGCTTTAACTGAATTCCCACCCCTCCCCCCCGACATTAGAATGTAAACTTTAAGTGCATGGGTCATGTAGTTAAATGAGGGGAACTCTCCAGTTCATTGACCAAAGGTTTTGAACACCTGGTATTTCACCCAAACAATACTCTTGGAATTACATGTGACACAACAGTAGAGTCAAGTCACATCTTCAGATCCTTGTTGACTAGTGGAGCCTAGAAATCTGCTACCTCTGCTAAGAGAGGAAATGAGCCACCAGTGGAGGATGCTTCAAATAAACAAAGAGCACAGGGCTCAGAACCAGGTTTCTGTCCATAGGTCTGAATTCTGGTCTCTGCTATTCAGTAGTTGCATGAGCTTAACAAACACATTGCAAGACAATCTCTGGTCCTCAGCCTTCTCATATGTAAATAGGGATGATAATAATAGCACTTCCCTTAGAGAGTAAAATTAAATGAGTTAATATAGGTTAAAGAGCATCTACACCTGGGAAGTACGAAGTGTGAGGAATCACTACAGCAAAGAAAACTATTTTTCCCAAATAGATGATTTCATGATCTTAACTGTTCTCTCGGCAACTGGAAACTGTATCAGCCTCCTCCTTGGAGCTGTATTTGTGAATTCCTAGAAGGAAAAATCGTTAACTATGAGGCCTACTAGCCAGCCAATCCTGGAATTCAGGATAAAGATGTAACTGACTTGAGGAACACATTTCAAAACCCCACAGAGGAGGTGCAGCCACAAGATGCTCATTAAGGAAAATTCCCCAGAGGGAAGAGACTCAGGTTTTAGTTACGTGGAGTTCCTTATAACAGCTGTTCTATGAAGAAATCGAAGAGCAGAGGAAATTCAACTGACAGCATCTTCACAGTAGGGCCAATTAGTGTTTCTCAGTGCATAAAACTTCATGCCTGTTGCTCTCTCCTGCCACAGGTAGGACTCAACACCTGGAATCGGTCATGCATGGTATCTCTTCCTGCCCCATTCTGGGAGACAGAGAGAGAGAGTGAGAGCGAGAGAGGAGCAGAGGGAGAGGGAGTCACAGAATCCAAAGCAGGCTCCAGGCTGTCAGCACAGAGCCCTACGTGGGGCTTGGAACTCACAAACCGTGAGATCGTGACCTGAGCCAAAGTCGGACGCTTAACCAACCGAGCCACCCAGCCATCCCTCTTTGAAGGTATTCTAAAGATGATCTAGTTCAGGGTTTTCAGACTTGGGCATGCATCCAGACTTAACCTGGTGGTGGTTGGCTTGGCAGGGAGGTGGCATCTAATAAATTATAGACTGTGTGGCTCCACTCTCCAAATTTCTGATTTGGCAGAATGAGTATGGGGCTCCAGAGTCTGCATTCCGAACAAGTTCCCAAATAATGCTGATATTCCCTTCCTGGGATCAATCACACTGTGAGGACCACTGGTTTCATTCAAGTCTTCCATTTTAAAGGTGGGAAACCTGCATCAGAGTCAAGTAAAGTTACCTAAATCCGACCTAATAGCTAATTAGTGTAAGAGGCGTTGCTAGAGCTCAGGTCTCTGAGATATGGAAATAGAGAAGTGTCTCAGAAAATGGCCACATGTGGTGACTCTGAAGAGGACCTTCAGAACGGGGTCAGTAATTTTATTGTCTTAGTCATTATTATTTCATTTCACATCAGGTTTGCTTCCTGAGGCTTCTATATTTGAGAGCTCAAAGAGAAGCCAACACATATGTTCAGTTGCCACAGTTCGGTATGATTTTCAAGAAGTCAAGAGGCTTCTCTAAATGCTCATTACTCTTTCCTTTCTCTCAAGCATCTTGTGGTTTAAATGATTTTGTTCTCAAGTGGCACAAACCCAATACATACAGGCTTACGTAAGGAAAGGGGTTAGCTCTTATAATAGAAAAATCTAGGGAAAGCATTGGTTTTAGGCAGAGGGGGTCAATGATGTCTCCAGAATCCAGTCTACCTCTTTCTCTCAGATTCCCTCTGCTTTCTCCCATGCTGGCTATATTCTCAGACTCTTTGAGGGGCAAAATGACCCGCAGTAGATTCAACCCAATTCCAGATTCAATCCAGGAGCACGGCAGAACCTCTGTTGGCTACACTGGTTTACTGTATCTCATTACTTCTAAATGGAAAGTTTGTAATTCCTGAAAAAAAAAATCCCTGTGGTCAGGGGAATATGATCTCATTGACTAGACTTGGTAATAGAGTCAACTCCACACACAGCACATGTTCTGGGCATGGGGGCCCACGGTGCCCAGAGGGAAATTAGAGCAGTGTCATCAAAAGAAAGAGTGGGAAGGGTGAAGGTACAGTTGGGTACAAAAATAACACAAGGCCACTATGACTCCTTGGGGGCATGACAGTAAACATTACTAATTTCCTACCAAGTGCCTAGAGCCAAGATAATTGAGAGAGGGAATTTGGAAAGAAGGGGAGACAGGGAGGCAGGGAGGCAGGGAGGCAGGAAGGCAGGAAGGAAAGAGGGAAAGAAAAAGGAAAGGAAGGAAGGAGGGAGGGAAGAAGGGAAGGAAGGAAGGAGGGATGAAAGGAAGGAGGGAAGGGAGGGAGGAAGGAAGGAAAAAAGGGAAGAAGGGAGGGAATGAGGGAGGGAATAAAAGGAAAGAAACAAAAGAGAGCAGATCCATTATGACTACTTCTATCTACAACTGTTCACCCACTCATTCCATCCTTAGCATGGATTTATACTGTAGTAGATGAGCATTGTACATACACAGGAAACATCTGAATAAAAATGGAAGGCAGTGCAAATTCTCAAGTGATTGTCCAAGTGTATGAGAGGATTGCTCTCATAAAGTAAGCACTAGATACCCTCACATTTCTAGTTTCATTTGTCCCAATTAATGAATAATCATGAATATCATAGTGGCTACAGTGAATGTGTTTACTGTTATCACAGTCTGTTGTTCATTAAGTTTTAACAAAACTCTAGAACTTTTTTCCCTTCGTAGCGATACAATAAAGATTTTCTAGAGCTTCCTAATGAAAAGAGATAGGAAATATGGCCTGTAAGTACCTATGATATATTAAGAACTTGTGTCACTTTTCTAAAAGCGTTTATACAGACAAGTAAATGCTCATAGAATTGTATGCAAGTCAGGCATAGATTCTGTCTAGGATAACAAAGGAAAAAGAAAAGAATAAGATATTATTTTTTAAAAATAAAGCAAAAATTTCTTTAGGGTACTATAAGAATTCAAATAAAACTTCAAGTTGCTTTTAAACTGCAGAGCCAGTCAGACAGACATGATTTTTTTTAAACTTAAAGTTACAGATAACCTTTATTCCAAGATAAAAAACAGAAAAGGGAATTGTACTTATTCTTTTAAAAAAAATATGATTTTAAATATCAATGGAACTTACAGAGATAATACTTCCCACCTCTCTCCCCTGGTAAAGTAGGAAAAATGTGATTTCTTTTTCTTTCTTTCTTTCTTTTTTTTTTGTCTCTCCCTCTTGCCCCAGGATGCTCTAAAGATAGCACTTAATTGTGTGTGGGTGTGTGTATTTCTACACAAACCACAGGAGAGTATGCAAATGTGGGAAGCTGGCAGCCCTTTCCTGGAGGCTTGTTGAGACCATGGCAAGCACACTTCAAAGTTCCAATTCCATCTTCTTCATGGCTCAGAAGTTAGTCCCTTTCTACAGTGTTTTTATAAGGAGGAAGCTCATTGTCAGGATGGTGACATGAAGATTGAGGAAAATTTTCACAAATTATGAAATAGAAATTTATCCTTCTCCTTGGCTTATGTAATGTAATTTTACAAACACACATGCGCACGCGCGCGCGCGCACACACACACACACACACACACACACACACAAAGAGCAAGGTGAACTAACAATTCTTAAAAGGTAAAGGTAAGATTTTTTCATGAAAAGATTTGAGAGCATCTTTGAGACAGTTACAAATACTTTGGTTCCGTTATCATAACATATCTGGGATTAAGCATAGGTTAAACTAAATGGCCTGGCATATGTTTTCAAAAGTACACTATTTATTTTATTAAGAATTTAAATGCCATTTATTCATTGCATCTGCCTACTTTATTACCTTCAACGGATTGATTTTTCCAGGGGGAAAATAGCACATTTCAAAGACATACACAGAAGTAAAACATTATGCACAACTACTCTACAGATTCATATGGACTGAATGCAATATAAATTGTGAAGTGTTTAATATACTGAAAGTAAAGAGGGGCACCTGCGTGGCTCAATCAGTTAAGCATCTCACTCTTGATTTCAGCTCAGGTCATATCTCAAGGTTTGTAAGATCAAGCCCCGCGTTGGGCTCTATGCTGACAGTGCGGAGCCTGCTTGGACTTCTCTCTCTTCTCTCTCTGCCCGTTGCCACTTGTGCTCTCTCTCTCAAGAATAAATAAACATTTAAAACATATATACTGAAAGTAAAGACAAATCATCTGTTTATGTGATGTAATGTTGTTGTTTTAAAGAATGCAATTCCTCAGGACCTTGTATCTTCATTGTGGCTTTTACATTTTAAAAGGCAGTTATGGGGCACCTGGGTGGCTCAGTCCTTTGAGCATCTGACTTCAGCTCAGGTCATGACTTGTAGTTTGTGGATTCGAGTCCCACCTAGGGCTTTGCGCTGATAGCTCAGAGCCTGCTTGGGAGTCTCTGTCTCTCTCTCTCTGTCCCTCCCCTGCTTGAGTTTTCTTTTTTTCTCTCTCTCTCAAAAATAAATATTAAAATAGGGGTGCCTGGATGGCAAATTCGGGTAAGCATCCAACTTCAGCTCAGGTCATGATCTCAGGGTTTGTGGCTTTGAGCCCCATGTAGGGCTCTGTGCTGACAACTCAGAGCCTGGAGCCTGCTTCAGATTCTGTCTCTGTCTTTCTCAGCCCCTCCCCTGCTTGCCCTCTGTCTCTGTCTCCCAAATATAAATAAACTTTACATTTTTTAAATAAATAAATAAACATTAAAATAAATAAAGACATTAATTAATTAATTAAAAATGCAGTTAATTTCATCTTTCCTTCAAAATCTTTCCTTTCCCCCTGAATAAGATAATATACTATTTTAGCCTATTTATTTCGTTTCTAACCTACAGTTTATTTTTTAAATTGCCATTCCTTTCTATTCTTTTCATCTTTAAGATATCTCATGGCCACCCACATGCTGAAGTTTCAACTTAACACCTCGTACAGTGGACTCACAGCACATGAAACATAGAAAGTACGTGCTGATGGAACCTTTATTTGCACTCTGCAAGCAAACTTTTACAATTTTTAGAACTATTAATGTCATAAAAATGTACTATATTGGACATTGTACTACTAAATAGAGATTTTAAAAGGCATAAAAATAGTTTATAGTACTCTGCTATAGAGAACGAGGAAAGTATAAGACAAAACAGAATTTACATTTGCAATTCTTATTATTTTGTGTTTATTTGTTTTTTGGTCTCTCCCTGCTTTTTGAGCTTCTAAATGCTTCTAATTCTCTTAGGGCTTCTGCCATAAAATGATATCATTCTCTTTATGGTTGGTCCATAGCATGACCCACACCATTTTTTTTTAAAGGTCTTAGGGATTTCTGTTGAGAAAAAAGATGAGAAAATTCAGTACTTGCCTTTAAAAACTGAAGGAGAAAAATAAATTCACTGAGCACTTCATGCCAAAACTCTCAGGCCCTGTTCTAATCAATGGAAGGAGTATGATCAATGATTTCTTTCTCTTTTCTTTCAAAGGCAGAGCTATTGTAATATGTAACCTAAGAGAATTTGATAGCATTGTCCTGTCCCTCCACTAGGGTAGGCTGTCCCCAGGGTGGATCATCATTCAGCTCCATTTTATGCTTTACCTTTTCCTTCTGGTATACAGTAGGCACTCTCTTTACCTACCTACTCTTAACTGATTCGCTGGATTAATTTTTTTAATCTCCATTTATTCGGTAATATACCAAGATGGATACTCAACTACTCCAGTTCAAGGGCAAAAGTTTGCAGCTTCATTGTATTTTCCAGGGGACTTCATTATATTTTCTAAGACCAACAATTTGTACAATCATGAGAAATAATAAAGAGTGGTCGTATTAAATCGCTAAGTTTTGGGGTGGTTTGTTACATAGTAAGAGATAAGCGTAAAAGCATCCCAGTCTTTTTATGGCTAAACAAAAATTAATTCCATACTTCAATCTGTGAAAAATAAGTGGCTAACATATTATTCTTTTAGCAATATTATTGAGCAAGCATTATGTTACATTTCGAAAAGCAAAGATTTTTAGGTGCCTGGGAGGCTCAGTTAGTTGAGTGTCTGACTTTGGCTCAGATCATGATTTTGGGGTCCATGGGTTCGAGCTTCATGTTGGGCTCTGTCCTGACAGCTCAGAGCCTGGAGCATGCCTCAGATTCTGTCCGCCTTTCTCTCTGACCTACCCCACTCGTGCTCTGTGTCTCTCTCTTCCTCTCTCTCAAAAATAAATAAAAATATTTAAAATTTTAGAAAAAGCAAAGATTTTCATTTAGTTATTCAAAAGTGTATTATCTGAGCAAGTACCAATCTTTCCTATTCAATGAAAAAGGAAATAAACTTTTAATTCCAAGATTCAATTTTTTAAAATATATATTTAGGGAAAACAAAGAACTGGTAAAAAAACATTGAGTAAAAATTTCAAACTCCTCTCTTTTGCCTAGCATTAACAAAGTTATGAAAGCATTTACTTATGAATAAAATATACATATAAGAGAAATAAAAAATAGTCATAAAAATTGTATCTAATAAGTGTCTTGATATGAATACAGAAGAGGTTCTATTAAGAAAAAATGTGCTCCTTTTCTGCCCATTGAAATCCCAAGATAACCAATGAAAGCTTGATGTAAAAATCATTTATACATTATGATCCAGAGGTCATGGAGGGAGGTATTAAAGCTATTTCCAAAGGAAAATTACTTTTTATGCTTCTTGCTTACTTTGTCATCCCCACACTACAACGATCCCATCCTTAGCAGGGCTAGTGGCCTGTCCATATTTATGTCAATGCTCATGGTGAATGTACATGGAAATTGAGATATAAGAGGACAAAATGTAGGAGATCTTCCCAGCGTGTAAAAGACTCTGGTTTTCACTTGTTCACAAGCTTTCAGAGGTAAAGGATTCTGTACACCCAATTCCAATGGTGCTGGACATCAGCGGGATGTCTTATAACTCAACTCAGTTCTGACACTAACTACCTGGAGATAGTGTTAGATTCCACAGAGTAAGAGTTCAGTCCCACAAGACTGAATCACACACATACAAGTTGTCACCCGTGCTTCTGACAAAACAGCTATAAATCAGAGATTCCCATGACCCCTCCTTAGGTTTAATTTGCTAGAACAGCTCACAGAACTCAGGAAACCTATTTACTCACTAGACTACTGGTTTATTACAAGGGATATAACCCAGGAGGGAAGGGATGCATAGGGCAAGATTTATGGGCATGGAGCTTCCATGCCCTATTCAAACTGGACATTCTCCTCAAATAGCCATATGCTCTTTTTTTTTTTTTAAGTTTATTTATTTATTTTGTGAGAGAGAGAGAGAGAGAGCGCGCGCGCGCAGGAGTGTGAGCTGGGGAAGGGCAGAGAGAGAGGGAGAGAGAGAGAATCCCAAACATGGCTTGAAGCCATGAACTGCGAGATCATGACCTGAGCCCAAACCAAGAGTCAGATGCTTAACTGACTGAGCCACCCAGGCATCCCCCCACCCCCCTAATATCCTTATGTTCACCAACTTGGAAGCTCTCTGAACTGCATCCTTATTGGGTTCTTATGGAGCCTTTCTTACCTACCTACTGACTAAATAATTGACCATTGGAGATTGATCCAACTTCCAGCCTCCTCCCTTGTCCTCCCTACCCGCCCCCCCCCCCACCCCCAGGACAGGAAGTAGGATGAAAGTTCCAAACTTCTCTGCTTCACACTACTGGCAACCAACTCCCACCCTTAGGTGAGGTCCAAAAGTAACCTTAGCAACATAACAAAAGACACCTTTATAGCTCTCATCACCTAGGAAATTCCAAGGGATCTAGGAGCTCTGGGTCAGAACTGGGGACAAAGACCACACCTGTGTTTCTTATGAATCACAATATCACAAGAGACCTCAAAGGAGTCTTAGCAGTAAAATAGAACCAAGAAGGTAGCAAGCACCAAATGTTTATCCAGATAGGCACTGTGCTAAGCTATATAAGTTGTGTTGTTTAATCCTCTATCATATGGGAATTACCACTGAGCCGGTTTTATGGATGAACAAACTGAGGCTCAGATATATCTGTGGGTTACTCATAGTTGCACAGCCAGAGAGTGAAGGAGGTGCATTCGAATCTAGGTTTGTGGGTTTCCAAACTCTATGCTTTTACAATGTGCCTAACTATTAATTCCAAACAGGTTGCCCTCCTTTTATTTCATTACTGTTTTAGGTGATGAGGGGTAGGATACGGGTCAAGGGAAGAGAAACAAATTCCAACAAATTCTAAAACAAACCACCTACAACTGTTTTTCCTCTCTCCGTTTTTGATTCTCTAATAACCCACCTTTGGAAAAGAAACATGTTCCTCAAGCTTGGTATTTTTATGAAGTTTGTAGGTTATAATAATTCTCATCAATTTGAAGGCACAAATGACAAATTATTTACTGTCGTAGAAAACCGGATTAAGTTCACAAACTTAGGTGGCTCTGAGTTCCTTTCACTGTTACAATAAAGCAGTTCAGAAAAAGATAAATAGAATAAAATTATTCCTTTTGGAAAAATATAAAAGTTTCATAAAAAATCTGTTTCTAGCTCGTCAGTATGGAATTTGTCACTAATCATTTTAAACTATGCCCTTTTATGCTTCTTCTGTCTCTTTTAGCTTTCTGAGTAGTTCTTTGATGTAACAAAGACAGTTTCAGACAAGATTTCAGTTCATCTGGAAAAAAAAGGTTTAAGTCTGGAGGCAAAATGCAGTGTATTTAAAATTTATATACTCTATAATGCCTTTGTTCTGAACTTGAAGATCCTGCAAAACTTCTAAGCTTCTTTGCCTTCCTCCTCTAAGCTCATTTGTTCTTCCTTTGCTTATTATCATGCAACTGTGACTTTAACTGGTGGTTCCATTGTTTAACTACATGCAGAGTCATGGCTGACCCTTTCTGATCAATTGCCAATCCATACAGGTTTGACTGATAAAAGAGCCAATTAGATTTAAGCAAATTAAGGGACATCACCAATGTCAACCACTTATTAAACTGAATGCTGAATTCCATGCATACAAAACACTAATGCACTGAGCACCATTAAGAGTTGAAATCCTAACCCCATTAGTAACTCCAGACCTTGAAGGGGTAAAGGTCATAGGAAAGTTTCATATTTATGGATTAACATTTGGATTCCATTTTTATTTTTTTTATTTTTTCCCTAGAACTCTTGAACCTTCACTATAATGCTATTCAAGAGCTCAGATTAAATATATTCTTCATTTCTAAGAGTATCTTCGTGCTAAATAGGAGCATTGTTATTACAAACAACCAAAAAATATAGTAGTTGTAGAAACACAAAAACCTGAGTACACAGAAGTGGGTAGAGATATGTTATGTACATGAAGGAAAAATAACTCCCAGACTCTTGCAGTTGACCGATTAATATTTCAAATACATTTTTAAAATAAAAAATGTATGCTATCGGGGTTTGTCTCTGTGCACCTACGGGCTGAGCTGTTGGCTGTGTGGTCTCACTTGCCTTAATTTCCATCTTCAAAATAACTTGCGTTTATCAGGTTATATTTTTCATTTGTTTGCTCAAAGTTAAGAGCTTTATTTTTTGATAAAATGTTATTAAACAACACAACACAATGAAAAAGAAAGACCTGATGGAATTAATCAGGGTTTATTGGTTCTCAAAATTTTTTCCAGCTTTACTGAAGTATAAACTGCATATTAATCATATTTTTTTCTCATCAGAAAAATAGAGAAAGCTAGTATCAAAATAGATGTTTCATAACCATCAAATAACAGATGACGTAGCAGGGTAAGAGTTTTTGCACCCTGTCCCCTCACCTCTTTCCAAATTCCTATGCTAACTGTTAAATCTATGCTTACCTAAGTCACCACTATAGGGAGGGAGTCAGAGAGTGATGGGTTGTTGCAGCTTGAGGCTATTTCTTACCTCCAATCTCTGTGCCCTCCTTGCAGTCTGGGCCCCAGGTTGCATCTGCATGATCAGAGCATTCCCACATTGGATACTACCTTCAGAGGAGGTCACATTTTCCACAGCTGGTTACAATATAAGGTTGCTCGGGTCGAAAATGAGGCATGAACAGGTCTGAGCCATGATAAGTTTACAATTTAAAATGGTTAATTAAGCTATCCTGACTGCCTGATTTATTCATTCACTCACCAATTATTCGTTATGCACCTACAATGCAGATTTGGTCTAGGCACTGAAGATAACATGAGGGGCCCCTGGGTGGCTCAGTTGGTTAAGCATGGACACTTGATTTTGGTTCAGATCATGATCTCAGGATTCCTAAGCTCTAGCCCTATGTGGGCTGTCAGTGCAGGGCCTGCTTGAGATTCTCTTTCTCCCTCTCTCTTTCTCTCAAAATAAATAAATAAACATTAAAAAAAGTGAATACAAAACAGTCCCTGCTGTGTAGCTCCTTATAACCAGTGATTGTGACAGTCAATCAGATAGGCCATTTCAAAATAATGTGCTTGTACTATAGGATACCTGAGGGCCCTATCTCAGTCTCGGTTGGTAAAAGAACTTTCTGAAGACCTTATTTCTAAATTGAAACCTAAAAATATGAGTAGGACTTGGCCAGATCTAGAGGGTAAAGGAAGTTTTCCTGGTCTACATTTGATAGCAAACATTTGATTAAAAAAAAAATGAGCATTTCTGTTTTGCTTAAGCCTTCCATTATTATATTTTTAAACTACACTGAGAAGAAATCATAGCTAGGGGTACTATCATTACACATCTTGCATAACCCAGCATTGAAAAAATAGTAGGAATTTAACATCACCATAAAAGAGACCTAATATTGAAATCAAGGAAATGGCAATAATGGTAACAATCCAAATATAATGGAAAAGTAAATAGCATATAGAACCTTTTCTGCCCATAAGTTGGTTCACTTCTGTACATCGGTTCATTTCTTATTCATTTCTGTACGAAGCACAGTTCACTGGACAAAGGCATGGAAGATTTCTTTAATAACTCTCAGTACTAATTTAATTCTACTTAAACACACATATTCTAGTGAATGCCACATGCTTTTCAGCATGATTTTATGTGTAAATCAGGATAATATGTTTTCAGATCATTAAGTAAAAGGAAGCATGAACTAAAACCTATTTAATCAATGAGGTGTCACCTTTAAACTGCCACAAGGTCATAAAAAAGATAATTTCAAAGCTATAAGTTTCCTAATTGTAATCAACAACAATCTAATGATGAAAAAAAAGTCTGTCCTAATGGCTGTAATAAACTTGAGCAAATCACTGTCTGTCTTTGAAGACATTTTGCTTCCTCTTTGGGTGAAGTGACATCTCCCCAAATCTCGATTTCTGAGTGTGGCAAGTGAATGATTGCAACATACCAGAGAATATGAGCCTTCAGAACAGTGTGCAATGGCATGAATAAGCCTCCACAGAGTAGAGATAGAAGTGAACTCAGCAGTTGACTTCAGTAACTGTACCACTAGAAAAATTTTTAGTTTCTTCCTGTTTGCATAATATTAATTCTTCTACTAACCACTAACAGATACAGGTACAGACTGTATTCAGCTGGCATTAGATGCTTGCTATGTTTAACTGAATATTACACACACACACACACACACACACACACACACACACACAGATTTACCACAAATTATTAGGTGTTCTTAAACAGATGAACAGTGAATTAAATCAGCCTTATTTTATGAATGAGACACAGCTTGCTGTACATTACAAACCATCTAAATCAGTGAGAATGCCATGAAAAGAATATATAAGTCATTAAATTCCCACATATCCTATTAGGAAGGTATTGCTATGTAATTAAAAAATCTCCATTAAAGCACTAATTACTCTTTAATTTTAAAAGTATTATATACCAACATATAGAGTCATCAAATGTTCTTTTTTTAAAAAATTTTCTTTTAAATGTTTCTTTATTTTTGAGAGAGAGACAGACAGACAGACAGAGAGACAGAGTGTGAGTGAGGGAGGGGCAGAGAGAGACTAAGACAGAATCTGAAGCAGGCTCCAAGCTCTGAGCTGGCAGCACAGAGCCCTTGGCAGGGTTTGAACCCACAAACCTGGAGCTCATGACCTGAGCTGAAGTTGGACGCTTCACCAACTGAGCCACCAGGTGCCCTAAGTCATCAGATGTTGTATCACTTCTAGCATGTTGAGTCAGATTTAAAAATGAAAATATGAATACTCAAGGTTTCTTTTCTTGATTTTGTTTTGTATTGTATTTTTGGCCTCAATTCTTAAACAAGCCTCTATATAAATTCAGTCCCCCTTTTTATTGGTTTATGAAATATGACTCTGAGTTGTTCAGCTCTGTCTCTTTCACACATTCTTAAACAATGCAGCTTCTGCCATATAGAGTTTCAAGTGTCTTGGTAAACATCTATTCATTGAGTCTTATAATGTCATGAAAGATGGATAATGATGAGTGCTTTTATGATACAGGAGGTATTGAATCTTTCCTTGGGAGAAGGGTTCCATACACATTGCAGGTTAACCCTTAATTTTCCACCAGCAATGGGATTTTGGCTGCTTTCATACCCTTTCTGATGGGAGACATATTTATCCAGTCCCACTGGTTAACAACATAGTGACGTGCTCCCTTTGTCCAGAGCACCTCCTTCTTGAGGCCGTTAGATTCCATTTGCTTCAGTATTTTCAGAAATCATAAATTTCTGAACACTCAATGGAGAATCACACTCTTATTATTTTGAGAAATGTTTTTTGTTAAAGGGCTGTACATATCAATCTGAGAGGGAGTGTTCTTTTCAGCAATTAGCCCCACAAATAGTTAAAACAAGGTGGAATTGACTACAGGCCAAAATAATAATTCTAAATAAGTCATCTTTTCATACAAATAGTTAAAATGAAATATATCTGGATTGTATCACATATAAAAGTGACACTATTGAACTCTAATCATTAGGACATGGAAGTTAAATGTATTTTTCCAGTGGTATGAGTAGTGTTCCTATTGTATAAACTGCACACTGGCCTTTTTTTGGCATCTGGAAAGGTTTAGATATATAAGGTTCTTTGAAAAACCAGGAATGAGAACCAAAGCTCAAACTGAAAATATAAATTTTGAGGGGCACCTGGGTGGCTCTGTCAGTTAAGTGTCCGGCTTCAGCTCAGGTCATGATCTCATGGCTCATGAGTTCGAGCCCCGCATCAGGCTCTGTGCTGATAGCTGAGAGCCTGGAGCCTGCTTTGATTCTGTGTCTCCCTCTCTCTGCCCCTCCCCTGCTCGCACTCTGCCTCTCTCTGTCAAAAATAAACATTAACAAAATTTAAAAAAAAAGGAAAATATACATTTTGAGTCTAAGTGAAATCTCCAAACAAAAAAAAACATTTCCCAGTCTTTTTAACATGAACAGCAAGAGATATATGTGTGTGACATACACCTACATATACACACAGTGCAAGATGAAAGCAGTCTCGACAAAAACATTAATAAAAATCAACAAAAGGGTCTCAGTAAAACAAAACAATGACAATCCAAACACCAGAAATACAACCGAGCCTCCAAGTTCTAAAACAAAAAATTATTCACAATAAACAAGCGCTCAGTAGACTTGAAGACTTCGTAGAGCATTTATATAAATTTGTGTAACAAACCTTGTTTATAGACTTACCCCCTGGTGGCATTGCAATTGTTACGGGGTCACTTCTCAAGCCGCCTTGGCTATTGGAAACATGCACTTGTACAGTATAGTTAGTGAAAGGAACCAAGCCCTCGATGAGCACCCAAATGTCAGTCTCCTCACCACTGTGCATGACTCGTGTGCCATTCAGAAGGGTGTAGTTATGATCTTCTGATAAAAAAGAAAATTATTAAAATTAACGTATATATTTAAGAGTTCATTCATTTGTCTCAGTGGCCAGAGCAAGTGAGTTGTTATTCTAAGATAATGTGAAGCTCTTACAAGTATCATGCCCGTAAGGAAAAATACTGCACGGACATACAAACTGATCCCTTGATGGATTATTTACAATTGTTCAAGGGTTTTTTTACCCTTGGATTTTATGCGATGTGCAGCCTGGAGGAAATCACACTCTTTCCCCCATCTAGAATGTTTCCAAATCCAAATGGTACATTCAAATTATACATGTCGATATTTCATTTATCATCAGTTGGGGTATTTGTTGCTCATTTTCATGAAAGGTAGACCACCGCTTTTCCTCCAACACCTCTTCAAATCAGAATTGGCCAGAATATTCTGAGAAGCAGTATGTGCTCACTTTGGGCAGAAGCTCTGGTTTTAGCTCTATGTTAAACTAAAGAGGCTGCCTGGTTTTGTACGAGAATCACCTTCAGTGAACTCACCGAGCTGCACCACCACCATCCTTCCAAACTTGAACAAATCCATTTTCAAATAGTATCATGTCTGAGAAAATACGGAAAATACTGAGGGTTTTATCTTCCTCTTCTACACAAATGAATTACATTCAAGGTTCAGAAGAATTAGAAATTAGGCTTAAAATGAGATGAGGGCTACTCAAAATCCCGTCGTAACATTTATTTCATCGTCTATATTAGATGCTTTCCTGAAAAGCTTACATGAGGCAAATTTTTCAGAATATTGGTGAAATTTAGTAAAATTTAATTATAACTATTATTTTGTTTTGGGGGGTGCAAGAGAGCAAGGGGCAGAGAGAAAGAGAGAGAGAGGAAAGGGAGCTCACCCGAAGTGAGGTTCATATTTCACCCAAAGCAGAGCAGGAGCTCCCCCCAAAGCCCGGCTCAAGCTCACAAACTGTGAGAGCATGACCTGAGCCCAAGTCAGATGCTTAACCAACTGAGCCACTCAGTCGCCCTAGTTACAATTATTCTTAAAACACAGAAGAGGAGACCCATTAAGAATAGCAATATTTACCTCAAATAGCCTTTTTTCTTTGCCAAAACACTTTTTATTGTAGTACCTTTCATCACCCCACACAAATTCTACAAATATAGGCATATGAATAAAAAACACACATGTTGTTGAACTTTAAGGGGAAAGCATATTTGCAAGATTTCCAGATAATGATACAATCTTTATTGGCTAAATGTTTAAAAATTAAAAGATGACCACATACTGAAAATGATTTTGCATTGCACAATAAACAAAATCTAATATTTGCAATATTTACAAAAAATATCATATTTTTGTAATTTTTTAAAATATATTTTTGAAAGTTTTTACTTATTTATTTTGAGAGAGAGACAGAGAGAGCGAGAGAGGGGCAGAGAGAGAGAATCCCAAGTAGTGTGCTCTTTACTAAGTTACTTAATATTTCTAAATCTCAGGTTTTTCATCTGTGAGCTGGGAATGATAATACTTTGATTGCAATGTTATTGTGAAGATTAAGTGAGATTATTTCTTTACATAACCCAGCAGGTAACTGATGTTTATCTATAGAAGCTAGGAAGTATGACTGTTTCCTATAGTACAACTGATACATTCCAAACAAACATTTAAAACCAGAAAGTGATTAAGACTTCTGCATTCTGTATTTTACTTTCTTGGTAGCAATTATCTACCTATTACATTCTCCCTCTCTCCCACCCAACAATGTATTATTAATAAAAATTCTATCTTTTTCAACAAACAAAATTAATGACACCTGCTACCACTAGGTCATTGTCCCATCAGGTTATACGCCAAACTCTATCATTAATAAAGATCAAATCATGTAAAAGATGTATGTATCTCATGTCTAGTTATGATAATTTTCATGAAATGTGGGTAAGGCAGACAAAAACTTTAAAAATATACAAAAATTTAAAAAGGTACCTTTTAAGAACTTTGGGAGGAAGGGTGTAGCTGAAAAAAAATGATTGCTGTAAAATACACATGTCTAAGGTGTTTTCTATGACCAGAAGAAATCCCTAGTGTCACGTAAGAATTTATTACTCTGAATTTGAAATTGGAACATTCAAAGGAGTGGTTTATTCCCAAGAGAATAAGTGGTGCTTATGGGCTAAAACATGGGGAAAATAATTTCTATTCACTTTTAATAAAATAAGGCGAAGATATATTTACCGCTTAAGAATTATTATAAATTCCTAAAATGCAAGTAAACACCACAGCTGTCTGTATGTAACACACTTCAACAAGAAGTCCTGAAACCTGAAAATTCGCCTTAAAAAGACATTTCTAAGTGACACTATATTAGCTATCATAGGTTCTTTATAACTAGTCAACCTGATTAGACACAAGATTGTTGACTCCAACCGCATACAGAGAGCAGGTATTGCTACGTTCCGATAACAAGGTGCCCAGGATGTAGAAGACATAGTTCCTGCACTCAAGAAACCTGGGTAAGTTTAAATACGAATCCTTGTAAGCACTAAGAAAAGTTACATTATCCACATTTGAAGATCTTGATTTCCTATAATGTCAAACTCCATGGAAGCATTTCTGGTTCTAGCTGACACAATTGCTGTTGTCACGTGCCCAGCTGTAAAATTTCAGAAAGGTCAGCTTAGCCTGTGAGACCCAGGGCGAGGGTCAATTGCCCCTGAAATTGTGTTACCTGAGCACACCTCACACACACACACACACACACACACACACACACACACACACACACATGAAGATTGTAAAATCACAGTGAAAATTCTAAAATTAAGCCAAGAGAATACAATTTTCAAGCCAGGTGCAAACGTAAGATCAATGAGTTAACATCTATGATTATAATACTAGTGTGGTTTTTTCCTCTTGTATTTTGTTTGTTTTTGAAGGAAATTTCTAGCCATAAAACAAACACTTTTTTGCTAGCTTTGAAAATGGTGTGGCAAGGGGAAATATATTAAATACCACTTTATTCTAAGTTTCCCAGATAACATTAATACATGGTAATTATACAATTAGTTGTAACATTAAGTTCTAGTTATAGAACAATGATTACTCAGTAATTATAAGAAGTATATAATTACTCAATAATTATGAGAAGTATGCAATTACATAACCATTTCGTTCAGCTCACAAAAAGAACTTGTACATCTACAGGAACCACACAGCTGAATGAGTCCAATGCTCCCTTACCCCCAAAGGACACGCAGCTCAATTTCATAGGCCTAGAGCAACCGACAGGATTTCAACCCTCAGTGAAGCTCCAAACTCTCCAGATTCAAAACCAAAACGGGATCCACAGATTTGGGTTTTCTCCACTTTATTCTGTCTTCACTTTCTTCCTTTGAATTTGACCAGTGTGAGTTCCTAGATCTTGGGGGAAAATTCTTAAAATGCAAATCCTCAGATCCCCCTTCTTGAGAGGGTCTTGCTTTACTGCTTCTCACTGCGTAAACTTGGTTTTCAGTGGGCTGGAAAATGCAGCCCCGTTGGTCTAGCCTCAAGAGTCAAGCTGGAAAATGTTAAAACGATAAGCATTTCCTATCAGAGGTGACCATTTCTGTCTGGTCAGCCTTAGCGCTGACCCCATTTGTAAGTATAAGTGGACGGTGCAGGCCCAGTTAAGCTCCAGTGTTCTGGAACCACAACTCTCCCATCACCCTGCCCCCAGGCACCGTGAGTGTGGAAAGGAGCTCCCCTCATTCACCTCTTTGGCTGTGGTCTGCACCACTGGGCTTTAACCCGGGGGTTGTACCCAGCACTTTGCTGATGAGGTCATCTACACTAGTGTTCTAGGGTTCACCTCCATTAAAATCACCTGGGGGGTACTTCATCAACATCCACATCCCTGAGTTCTACTCTGGACCTACCGACTGAGACTCTCAGAAGTCAGGGCCCAGGAATCATTGATGATTCTTCTTAAAGCATGCTGAATTACTGATTTGAGGGTCATGTAATCTATGTTCAAGCTAGTCTTAAAGCAATGATCAAAATTTATTTCCTCTGTTTCCCAAAATAATTAGGTCACTTTTGACGTGCTTGTCAATGATGCCTTTAGACTGAAGCTTTGGGCTATAAAATGTTTACTTTATTAGTGAAATGATGCATCTTCAGTAAGTATAAAGCAGCCTCTTGAGCCAGACTTATCTTTTACAGACTACAAAAGCTATGACTTTGTCCTGTAAGAAACACTTAAATACGCATAGAAATAATTTTTAAAATGAGCAATCATTTTTCACACTTGAGAACAATAACTTCAGGTTTTCTAAAAAGTATTTCTCTCTCTTTCAGTCTTCCCACTGAGGTTGCAGGGGAAGGAGAGATTCTTTGCTATTGGCCAACATCATGCATCACAAGCAAAAGACCCATAAGTTTTGTGTAGATCGTGTAAAATTTTTAAATAAGCTCCTGGAGGCTATCTCAGGATATTCTACATTCTACAGGATTTTCAAAGAAGTTAATTCACTCAGTGAATTTCTGCTTTATTTCTGCTTTATTTTGAAGAAAGAAAAAGTGTTAAATTGAGAAACAGCCCAAATAAATCTTACAACAGATTTTACTTATAAAGAACATTTTCTTAGCTTCAGATGTGGCATCCTACAAAAATGTTAATAGCACTAATGCCCATTTTCCAAGGCCAAAAATCTTACATTTAACGTTATTTGTCAAAGAGTAAGATACTTTCTATACAATTCTTTTTTTAAGCAAAACCAATGTAAATAGATATGTATGATTCAGGGATGCGTAAATGATTGCTGTCTCAGGAATATCATCCTATGGGGTTCTCTAGATTGATATAACATAAATGGGTATCCTTTCCCATTCTCGTTATAATCGTTGTCACAAGAATTTTAATGCACCATATATTCCATAATTTTTTCTTCCTCTGTGCTGTACTGCTCTGACCTTTTCAATATTCTATAATTTGACTGGCTGGCCATTTCAGTTCTCTCCTTTTTACAGCCTTATTAACTTGTGGGAAAGAGGTGAAATGAACAACCAATCAGAATACATAATATTGCAAAGGTCAGCGTAGTCTTGTACAGTATCATCACACACACAAGACTGTATGCCAGGCATTAACATCCTGATATCTTATTCATGTGACAAAGATTGTAACAAGAACAGAAAATGGCACAACATGAATCCATTCTCATGACAAAGATTATAATGAGAAATGACAGCGAACAAACCAAACTGATTCTTGTTACCTTGTGAGGATTTTAGATGTCAGACCTGGTCCTGCTTTAAGTTAGCCTTTTTCTGAATCCAATTACACCTTAAGGTAGGAGAGGTGTTAACTAATTTTCCCACTTCTTGCGGTAAAAAGAAAATGCTATATTTTCCTGGTATTGAGGTCTCAATTTTACCGTGGTTCAGCTCCATCTCATTAGCACAGAATTCTGCCAATACCAAAATCAAAAGACACAGAATAGCAAACTGCAGAGCTGGGCAAAGTGGTGAATAAGGCCTTTAATGTGAGCTAATAATTCTAGGTCACTCTATAGCACGTATTAATATTTAAGTTACTTTTATTTATTCTTTCTGAAGAGAGTATTTCAAATTATTTTCCCCTAAAGGCAAGTGTACCCTCCAAACTCCATTATTATAATAGATATTATCTTGGTAGAGATCTAAATGGTACTGGGCATTTGGTCATTTTTAAGTTAACATTGGTTGAAGAAACCTATCCCTGACCTTAAAGTGTTGCCAACATAGAAAATACTTATAGATCTATACCTGCATAGCTGTCTTCTCCACAGAACATTTTGAAAGAGGAAGAAATGAGTAAACTGTGAGCAACTTCGGCCTCTGAGAAGGACAGTGCTCTATCAATGCATCATATTTCTTACCATTATTGTAATTACTCTAATGTGATTTTTAATTAGTTGTCATCTAGTAAAAGCTGTACTTCTTTGAGTACTCTTTAAAGTGGTCACTCTGCTAGAATGACAATTGTAGTTTAGGGAATAAATACGTAGAATATTTAGCCACTCACCAGAAGATGGTACAGAAACCTTGACCTGAGTCTATGCTCATGCAAGAGCAAAGGGAGCTTGGTAGATGCTGAGGCTTTTTTGTTTTGTTCTGTTTTTGTTGTTGTTCTTAATGTGTGGGCAAGACTACACCAATATTGCACAATTACTTTTCCATATACCTAAAACATCATTTTAAAAAGTCGTTTGAGCATGGTTTCTTTCCATCAACTTTGCTTTCTATACCATAGTCAGGTTTTTCTAAGTGGATCTCACTTTATTAATACCAGAAAAGAACTGTGCGTGTGTGTGTGTGTGTGTGTGTGCATGTGTGTGATGTGTATACATAGATAGATACATACATACATGAATATATACATAGATCAACAGACATATTGATATATTGATTGATAGATTTCTCAAAGGGTACATTTCTCAAGAGTAATTTACCACAGTTGTGGTAGGTATGGTCCATTTTCATCAACTATGCTGTACTCTGACAAGTCATATTTTTTTCTAATTTGATTTACATTTTCCCCATTTGAGCAAAGTGTTAGTTGTCCAAATGAACACACTATTACCATTATCTCAATCAGCCAAGAGCTATTTGGGAAAATATGCTATTATAGAAAGTGGTCTCCAGCTTCCAGAGTAAATACTGGAACATGACTGATTAATAGCAGCTGTTATTTCCCTTTGGAATTCTAGTAGAGCCTTACGAAACATACAATGTCGAACTTCTAGTACTACTGGGATCAAGTGCATAGCTCAGCAGTCACTGATTACAGAGCACCCTATCCCTAATTCTTAATGAAGTGTTTACAATTTTCTTTTTAGTTACTTAGATATATATGCCTGAGACAGATTCTCCATTAAAGGAGAATGCCCATTTGGGGTGGGATTATATCATGTTTTGTGGTGACTTCTACCTGCTTTTTGTGCTGCAGTCACCATGTCCTGTGTTCCTGTACTAGTTATGTATTGCCATGTACTGACATTACCACAAACTGAGCAGCTCAAAACAACATATACTTCTTATCTCATAGTTTCTGTGGATCAGAGGTCTGGCAAGCTTAATTGGGTCTTCTGCTCAGGATCTCAAAAGGCTGCAATTAACATGTTGGCTGGGACTGAAGTCCCATCTCAAGGCTCTACTGGGAAAGGATCATGTCCAGCTTAGGTGGTTATTGACAGCATTCTGTTCTTTACAGGCTACTGAAACTTAGTGCCTCTGTTTCTTACATGTTATTGGCTAGAGGCTGCCCTCAGTTGCTAGCTTCTTCTTGGCCAGAAATTGCCCTCATTTCTTTCTGATGTGGGCCTCCCCAACATGGCTGACTGCTTTATCAAAGCCGGCAAGGAAGATAGTCTCCTAGCAAGATGGGTTACATTCTTATGTAACATCATCACAGGACTTGCATCCCACCTTCTTCTGGCCAATAGCCATAGCCTATTGGTTAGGGAAAAGCTACAGGTTTTGGCCACATGCCAGGGTAAGAGATTACACAAGGTCATGGGTACCAGTAATCACTGATCACAGAACGTAATAATGGGATAATCAGATGCTATCTTAGAGTCTGTGTGTTACAGTTTCCAAGCTGTGGATACTAATGTCCTTGCTAAGAAGAGAATTAGGAATAAATTGTGGACTTTCAAAAGTTTATGTATTTTGGGAGAAGAATGGATAAATTATTATGACAGAATTACCTTTCCAAAATACTTTCCAAAGTACAACAAAATGGAAAAAAAACTAGGAAAACAAAAATAGTACGATTAACAAAAGAGCTGAAAATCCTGGAGTGAACGTATAAAGGAAAAGGAACAAATTAATAATTTAATTTTGAAACCTCACAACAAAAGAAAGATAGGGTAAATTTATGCTCAGCATAGCACAGTTCCTAAATGCTCCCAAAGGAAGGAATATAAACCAAGCAAAATCCTTAGAACTCTTCCTAATCTTCTCCAATTTTCTGAAGGGAAATGAATGTAGAGATAGGAAGAGCTGGCCGTCCTACCTCCCACTGTGCCGAGTTGGGGGAATAAGCTGATGTTACTAGGATTTGAGGATGAATGTCAATAAATACAGTGGGTGTTGCTATAAGGGACATTTAATGAGATCTGAGAGGAGACTGGCAAACTAGATGCCCTAGAATTCTGCATTTATCCAATGCATTTTTATCCGTATGCTCTATTTTGCTCCCATTCCCTCCCACCTCTACCCCAAGGCTACAGACAGGTACATTAATAACAACACCCAGTTCTCAGAGCTAAGATTGAGAGAAGACTAACTAGCACCAGAAAGGAAAAGAAGGAGCCATCTTCAGCACAAATGTAAAGTCTGGACAGAGCTGACCATGCAAGGCATAAGCAAAATACATTTTAAGGAAGAAATAACATATTGAACATGCATACATACAGTCAAAAGAAAAGATCCCAGCATAGAAAGACAAAGTAGGGGCGCCTGGGTGGCTCAGTTGGTTGAATGTCTGACTTTGGCTCAGGTCATGATCTCACAGTTGATGAGGTCAAGCCCCACATCAGGCTCTGTGCAGAGCCTGGAGCCTGCTTCAGATTCTGTGTCTCCCTGTCTTTCTCTGCCACTCTTCTGCTTGCTCTGTGTCTCTTTCTCTCAAAAATAAATAAAAGTAAAAAATAAGACAAAGTAAACCACACAGACCTGGGGGATAAATATGATACATATTTCCTGCAAGATGAATAAGAATATTATAAAGCCAGAGAAACAAAGTGGAAATTAGGAAAAAAAAAATAAGTATTTAATAAAGTTAGAAAAAGTAAGGAAAACAATAGAAACAGCTAAAAGTTAAATCAATGGCATGATGGAAAGCCTTGAGATAAGCACAATCAATGCATAAGAAAAAAAATCAAGAAATTATAACAATGAAAGAGAAGATGATATATACAAAGAAAATGATCAGAAATATAATTAGGATTTTTTTTTTAACAAAAGGATAGCTTAGAGCTCATGTGGACACTGACTACAGAGGTGCCAATTAGATGCCTCCACCTGGGGACTACAAAGCTTGCTGGTCACTTAGGGATTCCTCTAAATGTCTGTAGAATTGTTGAGAATGCTGAAGCAGAGGGACATCTGGGTGGCTCAGTCTGTTAAGCGTCCGACTTGGCTTCGGCTCAGGTCATGATCTCACAGCTTCATGGGTTTGAGCCCCACATTGGGCTCTGCCCTGGCAGCACAGAGCCTGCTCAGCATTCTCTCTGCCTCTCTCTCTGCCCCTCCCCCACTCACACCATGTCTGTCTCTCTCAAAATAAATAAATAAACTCTAAAAAAAACACAAAGAATGCTGAAGCATAGCTGCAGTTATCCGGGGCCACTGAGTGGTGATGCTCTCCTGGTGGGGGGTTGGAAGGGTATTTTGAGGTATCTTGTCTGGGCCAAGCTATCTGTGGTTTCTACACAAGTCTGACTCTTCAGTTTTCCTGACAACTTTTGGAAATGATCAGTTCTCTTGTAAGAATTCATTTTTGCCTTAATTAACCGGAGTTGTTTCTGTTGCTTGCTACCAAGAAACCACCCATGAATTGAGAGAGGTCTGAAACGATGTCAGCATTTGTTAACATTGGTTATTTACAGGTAGATTCATTGTTATTTTTCTATACTACATACATTTTTAAACTAGCACACATAATTTTTGCCAAATCAAAAGCATCATGAAAGAGTTAAATATCCAAGGAAAATATATAAATTATATTTAAATTTATAACTAAATTGTAATAAAACCAGGGATCCAAAAACTACAGCCTACAGGTGAAATTTAGCCAGCTTCCTGTACTTGTAAATAAAGTTTTATTAGAAAACAGACATTTCTACTTCTAGGTATTGTCATGCTACAGTGGCACGACCGAGTAGTTATGGCAGAGGCCATATTGACTACAAGGTGTAAAACGTTTACTATCTGGCCCTTTAAAGAAAAGTTTCACCTCTGGGCTGAAAAATTAAAGTGACTATCTCTTTAAAAATGTTATGGCTTCCTGAACAAAGAGAGTCATTTCCAATTTCTGGATTGATTTTCTTGAGTACACTCTTTTCAAAGAATGGAACGGTGTATGTGGAAAGAACACTGTATTGACAGAGCCCTGTCTTATGCCACTGCACTATTCTGTCATTAATGCTTTGAATGTCTTTTATTATTCAGCAGTTATAAATGGAAATTACAGAAATGGAAAGAAGCAGGAAGAAAATATGTTACAGACAGTTCCTAATTCCACGTGCCCAGGAAGTTTGTAAATGGAAATCCGGGTGCATTGCTTTGACTGCAGGGATAGCTGCCGTTCTTAAGGCTTAATAAGAGTAACCGAAGAATAATTAATGACTCTTTGGATGAAAGAAGGACGGATTTACTGCATCAACTGCTTCTCAAAGACTTTTTTAAACTTTCAAACTTATGTGCCTTCTAGAGGTAATTTGCAAATATACACAAAACATCTCCTTCCTACAGATCTTAGTGAAAACAATTAAAAGGCTAAATGAGGCTAACATATTTGCTGAAAGAAGCAAATGCAGTGTTAATATTGCCTTGGAATTTATTTTAAGGGAATGCCTTGGAATTTAAGTGTACCAAATATTGCCTTATTCTAAATATAAGAAAATGAGTTACAAAATGGTTTAATTGTGCCTATGCAGAAATTTGGCTTAAGAACCAAGAACAGGTGGCTAGAGTCCGAAGCAAGAGAACTATAATGTGGTACCATGAGTCCCAAAATAAACATTCAATATGTAAAGGATCATAAGATATAAATTTGTTTGTAAAGCAAAGAGGGTTTGATATATAAATGTTGCCCTCTTGAGCAACAACTTAATCAATTTCGCTCTCTAATTTAAAGTTGAACTGTTTGCCTCCTTTAAATCCCCCGATAGTGGCTTTCCAGCCTGGATAATTATGGAAATGAAAAGAACCAGCTTGAATCCCGTCAAAGGTATTTTATTCACCTTAACTGTTTTCTTATTAACCTAGTTAGTGTGATTAGGTTCTAAAATAAATGTGTGAAAATAGGTAACAATCTCTGTCATGAGAAGGAGTAAATCACTTACCTATGTAGCCTACGAACGCAGTTTATAGCTACCAATCGTATTCGTTGGTCTTTTTTAAAGAAAGAATAAAGTTATTTGAAAGCTAACCTCATGTTAAGAAAAATACTGAAAAGTCTGAAGCTTATAACAGTGTTAATAGTCACATATTTGAAGTCTTTACCTTTTTTATCCTTGCTCATTCTCTAGGCTTCCATTGTCAGTCTACAAATGAAAATTATTATCTGCTTTTTAAACGTGATCATAACTCATAGATGCCAATACGAATATTCAGTTCTTGGGGGAGATGATCAGTAAGAAACTGGCTAAGAAAGCAGACCTGGGGATCTCCAATCCATAATCAAATATCTAGATTGATTGTGTCACTTGCACTCGTATTGATTTCAATTGGAGTAGCTCACCCAAGGGAATAATAAAAATGTGGAATAAAACTGATTTATGAGAACAAAATAAATCCTTCTGTGAGTGGTAATGAATTGGTACTATTTAACCCTTTCAATCACAGAGTGAAAAAACTATTTATTTTTTAAGAATGCTGAGCTGGCCAAAAGAAGTCATATCAGAAATGCCAATACTGCCAAGTGCCATTACACTAAGTTGTAATACTGAGAAAAAAATGGCACTCTAAACTTGATGGAAGGCGTCATTTGACATACGACATACTTTGAGCTTTCCGGGGCCAACTTCTATGTCCCATCACAAATGATGGACCTGGAGATCCAAAGCATTATGGAATCGCTCAATAAATGTTTATTGTACTTATTTACATGATTTATAAGACAGTCGAGAAATAAGAACAAAATACGGTAGCACAGTAGCTACATTTATTTTTTTTCCCCTAATGTAGATGTTCTTTATTTTACTCAAAATTTATTATATAACAGTTTAATTGAGGGTTATCTCCAGGATAACAGAGATACCTGGGAGGAGACAGCTTTCAGCATAATTAAGGCACATACAAATATTTGCCTTAAAGAAAATTAAAGGGCATAAAAAATAAGATGACTTGTACGTAGAACCAGAGCAACTGTTTAATGATCAATGCAGCCAACAAGTTGATTTAATGAGGAAAAACATGTTACCTCATGTTCTCTGAAATCCAGTAGACAAAACATTCCCAATAGTTTGGCATTGACTTAGATTTTCACTTTTTCACTTCTAAACCTGTGCTGTCATATGCAATAGCCCCCTATCTATATGTGGCTATTGAACACTTGAAATGTGGCTAGTGTGGTTAAGGAATTGAGCTTCTAATTTTATTTAATTTTAATTAATTGAAATTAAAAACTGATCATTGATTTAGTTACTGGAAGATTTTCAAATATGTGGGTATGGGAATCTACTTCTTTAATTGAAAATTACATGAAAACTAAATATAGATCAAACATTTCTGATCAAGATTATCCTCTGAACTGAAGTGCCCTTTAAGTGTAAAGTATACAAAATTCAAAATTCCACATATATCCCACTCTGTATGTCTTTTAGACAGCATTGCTCTGGTATGCTAAAGGGAAAACTAGAGGGAAACTAAAGGGAAAACTAAAAGGCAAACACACTTAAAATGCAGGTTCATTTTCATCTTAAATCGATGGAAGGACACTTTGTTCCAAGATCTGCCTACGTATATATATTCACGCAAAATGAAGGTGAAACTCTTATTCACAGAATGCACAGATTCTGTTCAATACATTGCACTTAATTCATAGTCCTGAGAAAGCTAATTTCAGAACTACCTGGAAGGGACTGCTGTAAGAAGGAGTGAGTTGATTTGTTATCAGTTCTGTCATGTGGCTTGTACCGTCATGGTGTTTAATGAAAGTATATAGAGGTAACTTTATTTATCCTCTCTGGCATAAAAAGGCTTTTAAAAAAATTGATACATTTTACTATTTACAATGAAGCATAATTTAATTCAGTTTGATGGTACCATAATTATTGTAGCATAATAATTTTTCTAATATAACTTTTGCATGTATGCCACAGAGAGTAAATCATTAGACAGGAAACAGTACAAATCAAAAAGATAATAAGAAACTCTATTATCATAAAGGAATAAATTATTATGGAAAGGGGAAAGTGAATCACTTTAAGTTTAAGGGATTCAAGTAAAAGCAAGAAGATAATAAACAGTAATTGTAATTGGTTGGGCTTGAAAGAAGTCAAGGCCCAAGATTTTTAATGCCCCCTGTTTAATGAAGTCTTTGGTTCCCATGTTCTCATGAGAATTTTCAGTTTTAAGGTCTGTTGTTTCCTAAAATATTCCAATAGTTTTCCTATAAGATGATACGGGCTACAAATTCCCTCCTCTGTTTTTTTTTTTTTTTCCTTTTACCTTCATTCCTTCATCTGATTATAAAAGAAATATATGTTTATTGTAAATTTTAAGACTACATCAGACATTATGAGGAAAAAAACTAAAATTATCTAAAATTTCAAGATAATCATTGTTAACTTCTTAATATTTTTGTGTATTTGGATATGTATCCTCTCATATTTTTAGACACACATATATAAATATATTATTATATTTTACACTTACAGAATTTTGTAATACTCATTATTTTGTAGCTGCAATATTATATATTTATCAATAAATGCACATCTGCATAATCTTAATAATGAATTTACTACATATAATGTGGTTAGTCCACCTAGTTGGACATTTAAGAACACCCCTCTCAAGTTTTGTTACACAAATAAACTTTACCAAGAACATGATTTTAGAAATATTTTTTGTGCCTATCTAATTATTTCTACTTATTAAAAAAATTAAATGTTTAGTTTTGAGAGAGAGACAGAGACAGAAGGAGAGTAGGGGAGGGTCAGAGAGAGAGGGAGACACAGAATCCAAAGCAGGCTCCAGGCTCTGAGCTGTCAGCACAGATCCCGACGCAGGGCTCAAACTCACGAGCCTTTGAGCCTTGAGATCATGACCTGAGCTGAAGTTGGCCGCTTAACCAACTGAGCCACCCAGGCTCCCCTAATTATTTCCATTAAACATTTCCAAAAGAGGGTACAATAGATACAATGGGTACAAATGAATACAAACATGTTAAACCTTTTATATTTACTTTATAAGCTTATTTTAATAGTCTCAAATGAATTTCTGGAAACAAAAAATTAGTCAAATAGTTTGGTTGCAGTTTACCTAAAATAATCATATTGTATGGGTTATACTTGTGATTGTAACTTAAATTAGAGACCTTTTTGTTCACAGTAAAAGCATCCATCTTGTCTGTCAGTGTATTATATGCATCTAAATTTATATAACTAAGTGGGTCGGACTCATGGAAATGTTCCTTAAGTATAAGGACCTCTGTATTTTCTGTCTTAATAGAGCTAGAAAAATTAACTCAGAGATTTATAAATGTTTAAAGAAAGTATTGATGGAAATGGCATGTCTTAAAACACAGATGTGACACTAATAATGATTCTTTTAATATTATACTAAAAATAAACGAGCACAATCACAAGAAAAGATAAATAAAAAAAGTAAAATACCTGGACATAATCTTAACAAGAAACAGGGTTTTTTTATGAAAAAACTTTTTTTTGACCGAACTTTATTGTGAGATATATCTAAATAAATGTAATCATAACACATTGCTGGATGAGAAACATTGGAAGATGTAAATTCCTGATGGATTATTTTATAAAAAGATGAGTCCATCAAAAATATCATTTGCCTTTTTTTCAACTTAATTTAATGTTCACTTGGAGGAATATACATATAACACCTAAGACAAAAATGAGGAATAAGCTGCAGGAAGAAGACGGGACCCATATCTGTAAGATACAAAGGTATTTTCTAAATATTTAAAATGTTGAAAGCAAGGAGATGAAATTGCCATAGTGATGACTCCAAGAGAAATAGAAATATGAAAGAAGGAATAAATAGCCTAGAAATAAGCATCATCATACATATGAATTTAAGTCTCAGACAAATTTAGCAAAATTAAACAACATAATGGTTTAACTCTGGATAGAGAAAAAATATTTTTTTTACAAAAATAGAGATTTCATTATCAAAAATACAAAACATTTCCTAAACCTCATAAACACATCAAAGAGACAAACTGAACCTTTGACACTATAATGGCCAATAATTGCTATTCATAATATTTCAGCTTCCATACAAATAACAACTAATTTAAAAACCTCTAAAATCTCCTGGGCAAAATGGGTGAACAAATAAGAAAGACAAACAAATAAATAATAAGCATATGGAACATGTTTGCTCTCAATAGGAATAAAAGAAATGCAAATTAAAGTAACCTATCATTTTTACCTGTCAAATTAGCACAATTACAGAAAGATAAACATATTTGTATACCACTAGGAAACATGTAAATTGATATGATTTTCTTGAAAGCAATTTTCTTTTTTTTTTTTTTTTTAATTTTTTTTTTTCAACTTTTTATTTATTTTTGGGACAGAGAGAGACAGAGCATGAACGGGGGAGGGGCAGAGAGAGAGAGGGAGACACAGAATCGGAAACAGGCTCCAGGCTCCGAGCCATCAGCCCAGAGCCTGACGCGGGGCTCGAACTCACGGACCGCGAGATCGTGACCTGGCTGAAGTCGGACGCTTAACCGACTGCGCCACCCAGGCGCCCCTTGAAAGCAATTTTCTAATGCCTATTAAGAGTCTTAAAAAATATTACCAGCCTTTAATTTAACAATTCCTCTTTTAGCAATATATATTAAGGATATATGCAGAGTCATATGTTAATAATAAATATTATTTCTAATTGTAAAAATAATAAACTGAAACATCCAATAACAATGAAATGAAATGGCTGATATATTTTGATATTGTAATACCAAATAATGGAATGGCAATTGTGATAATAATGGAACGGCTAATCATTTTGGTATATCCATACTAACGATTTTCTGTACTTATTGAGAATGCTTTTTATGGGTGCATTTTGTGTGATATGAGAAATACTCACGATGTAATGTTGAATGAGTAAAGTAGGATATAAGGTGTTTGTGGCAAGATCTCAAATATATATATATATATACATATATATATATATATATATATATACACACACGTATATATACACGTATATATATATAATATGTATAAATCTTCATAGGAGAAAAGATTGGATGCCAACCAAATGAAAATATAGCTCATTTATAATTAGTATCATTTTGACAAAAATATTTCTGAAGAAAACAAAATATTTCAATCTAAGCCTACAGCTACTAAATTTAAGTAATATTTGTCTGTATAACAACTAAAAATATTGATAACCCTTTGCAGTTATGCCATTTCTCTGCCCAAATCCTTAAAAATATCCTACAGGATTCTGCATGAAGTAGCTCTTGCCTAGCTTTTACTAGCCTCATCTTAGGCCATTTTCTTTTCATCCGCTCTCTCCCAGCCACACGGGCCTTCTTTCATTTCCTTAAATCCACAAAGATTTTACTTTCCATGTACCCTTCACAAATGCCATTTTCTCTGGAATCCACTGTCATCTATTCTTCTCTTGAGTTAGTGCCTAAATGTTATCCTAAATGTCATCTGCTGAAAAGGTCTTCCCTGATCCTCCAATTCATATTAAGTTCCTTATTATGCAATCTTAGTGCCATGTCCTTTTACTTTATCTCCCCAAAGAAGTTTGACTACAAACAAAAACAAAAACAAAAGCAAACAAAAAAAGATTTATATGCAACCCTATTTACAAAGAAAGCAAATTCTCAGAAAACTATATAAAATCTTCGTGCTTTCTTAAATGGTCTGCTAGCATCCTTAGATTCTGGTTTTTTGATTGGGTGAAGTAACTCATTGATCTAATAACTTCACCTAAAAAGTTGGGAAATATTAGTTCTTACTGGGCTGTTCTTTTATACAGCATGATGATTTCAGAGTCATCTAATAGTACTTTCTAAGGAGCCAAACAGGTTTTGTGATCCTTGTAATACTCTGTGATGATGACTCATCATCATCCAAGGAGTCTATCCTATGACCCCTCCTCCCCCCCCCCCCCCCCTCCCCCCCCCCCCCCACACACACACACAGGAAAAGTTCAGGAATCAAAGGAGAGAATCTCCAGCTCTAGCACCCTGTCTCAGAGGCTGGGGTAGGACACTGGTCTGAGAGGACAAGATTTTTTTTCTATTTCTTTCTATAGTCCACTTTTCCATTCCCTTTTAATATTAATTGATAATGGACACTTATCTATCAAGAGCCTCCTGATTCAAAATCCAGATAATTATGTCTAATGGTTATACTTTCAGTCTAGAAATATCTGAAACCAACTCTACTAATGCTATTTATTCAGCAAAAACTGAACACTTGCCATGACACAAAAGCATGCAGGAACCCACACCTGACTGGTATATTCGTGGTATACAATATTGGTTCAAATTATTATATATTTGCTTCATGGCTGGTGTTTCCAGGTAAACCTCTTCATGTTTATTAGAAACCCCCAAATCAGCCATGGTGTGAGTTTGACAACGTTGAGCATTTTTAAACGCTTTAAGTATTCCCATCTGATTTAAACAAACAAACAAACAAACAAAAAACAAAACTATTCAAAACCTTCCAAAACCCAAGTCAATACTTGGGGGGTTGATCTGCTGATGATATGCTCCATCTATCTGACAGCCTCTTTTTATGAGGCAGTGGAATGGAGAGATCCTACAGAATGACACTGCAGAGTTTAAAACACAAACTTCAGCCGAGAGAACACACAAGTCTGGTGCTCTCTCATGCCCCTGTGGACTCCGCTCCCTGACACCGTGCTGCCCAGGGTTAGGATTTGCATTGCATCACTACGTCGTTGCTTCAACAGACACAACAGTACAGACTTTGCACTTGTTCATTATGTCAAGAAAATAGCCAATTAGATATGAGACACAAATTCAATAAGCTGCTGTGTGAGTGTTGAGAACAGATGAGTTCTTAAGTAATTTTGATAAATTAATGCTTAACTCCATTCTTGTGGAAGAATATCTCCTAATTACATATTTCTATAGCTTTATTGGCCATGACATGATATACAATCAGAGGTGTCAATATATTCAGCGGGTATATATTGTATAACTTGATGCTTGGAATGATATACATCTTATCATTGCCTGGTCATATTTTCACCAATAATACAGCAATGATTTTTTTAACCCCAAGTAAAAAGCTTTTTATCTCCCATGTGTTTATTAGTTATGTGCATTTGTATCTCTAGAAATGTGTTGGAACGTTATGGGAAAGTATATTAACTGCAATTTCTTTTTTTTGCAGAAGAGAAATTTGCCTCCCAAAGAAATAGGGAGAAAGTAATTTTCTCTATTTCCCCTATGTTCTTACTGCTCTTCCTATTAATCTTTGCTGCGAACATAACCTTTTCCATAGCCGTCATTCCTAAAATCTCCTGTGTTGATTTTGAAAACATATGACATGGTCAAGGAGAGAGGTCCAGGGCTATCGTGTGTTGCCAAAGAACTCCCTAGCACAATGCTCATTTAATTTCTTCCGTGTCTCTCAAAGAAATTGTATGGTCAATAATCATCTAATGTGAAAAAACCATAGTATAGAGCCTTTCACATGTCTGTGCTTGATGAGTATTTACGTATGAAATACTATTACCTGCTACTTTAAACTTCCATTGAGTTTCAATTTTCATGTATTTTTCATGTGTTGGGTTTTTATTTAATACAATGGGATGGAGCTGTACTCTCTCTGACCTTTCCTTCTGAAAATATGGAGAACCAGGTAAGTGGTCCTGAGAAGAAGTGGACCAACCACTAGCCACATTCCTCTACTTATCCAGCTGCCAGGCAAACATTATGTTCCCTGTGCTCCGCCGCTGTTCTCTTCCACCCCCAGAATACACTTGGTAAGATTTCACTCCAGCTGCCTGACCCTCTAACTCATTCCGGGGAAATGAATTCAAATTGCTTGAAAAGAGGCTGCCTCTTTTATCTTCCCACTGACTGACAAGCAACTACAAAGTTCTCCGACGGGATTCCAAGTTACAAGCTGTACTGCATCACGGCAACAATTCCCCCACTGGCGGGTTTTCCCAGAGGGCAGCATGTCAGAGATACCGCATTGCTTGCAAACGCAGCTGGGAAAGTGCACACTTCCCTCCACACTAAAAACCAGACATCAGGGACTATAAAACAAAGCTGTCCCTTTTCTAACAGCATTAGCCTTCCTACAGACTCCTTGGAAGTCTGAGGCGTTCCCACGTATAATTATTTTCTTTACCTTCCCAAGAAAACAAATGCTGCTCTATCTTTTTCTTCCCCCTTGTAATTTTTATGAAACATCGTTTATTCTGGGAAGAAAGGCATCCAGAGAATCGGAATGTGTGCAAAGCTCTCTGAATTTCTCTAGGTAACCTTGAAAGATAGACTGCGTTTTCACGGTTTTTCAAGACTTTTTTTTTTTTTTAAGAGATTAATAGTGTTTGAATGTACTGACAATCTAAAGCACTATTTCTGGTGACCGGCAACTCCTGGAGAAGGTAAGACTATTCTGGGTGCTGGTATTTTAAGGTAGTTAAAAATATGCCTTCATCTGGTTTAAACCCAAAAGTACTTCGTTCACTCGGGAAGTTTCAGTTCCTCTTCGCTTCCTTTTGTTTTTAGCTGGGAATCTATGCCAAGGAGCAAACACTTGATACTAATAGTGGAATGAGATACTGACCCCAATTATATAAAAGGAAGAAAAGTTTATGCTTAGAGAACAGTGAATAAGGGCAGCGATCATATTGATACATGTCTAGTTTTTCCATCCAGAAAAATCCCATTCTGTCTTTAAATTACCCCCCCCCCCCACCTGGGGTGTTACCTGAGAGGGAAGACTTTATGCTCCCTATCTTCTACCTTCAACAACCCAATATCTTCCACTCCTCAGTACCTCCCAACCATGGTCTTTGTCTTGGTCACAAATAGTCCCGTTTACTTCTCTGACCAAGCCTATTTAGTTTCTGTGTTTGTTCTGCAATATCTTTCTGATTTTGGTTTGTGTGATTACCACTGGCAACTATTGGAGAAGGAAACCCAGGGAAAACACGAGAAGGAAAATTTAACACTACACACATCACCAAAACGGTTCTCCTGGAAAATCACTGGAATTTACATCCACACCTTTTATCCTTCTGTAGGCTTCTACCTCAGGGCTTCTGACTCACCCCTCAGATGCCTTCTGTCCAGGCTGAACCAGCTGTGATTACTCCAAATGACTGCTTGGAACCCTCTGCTTTTTCTAGTCCTCTTTAAAGAAATTTTTGCAAAAATAATATGTATTTCTTGGAGAAAATTTAAAAGTTGAGTACGTGAAAAAGGAAAAATGAAGATAAACCATTCTTAACAACCACCCAGAGATCATACCTATGTGTCTGTGTATAAGTGTGTATATTATTTCCAAATTTCCATTTCCCTTTTTAAAAAGTCTTCAAAATTAATCATGTTTTTATTTTTCAGGGCCAGCCATCTGTGCTTTCAAGAAAAAAAGTACATTTTCTTTCTTTTCTTTCTTTCTTTCTTTCTTTCTTTCTTTCTTTCTTTCTTTCTTT
>NC_064813.1:52132188-52134688 GCF_023721935.1 Panthera uncia
TTTCTTTCTTTCTTTCTTTCTTTCTTTCTTTCTTTCTTTCTTTCTTTCTTTCATCCCTTTCTTCCCTCCTTCCTTTTCTTTCCCTTCCCTACCCTTTTCTTCCATTCTTTCTTTTTAAAAGATTCCTTCCTGACTGAAAGTATCTACACTAGGAAAAAAAAATCTCCTAAAACCTTTTTCTTGTATGTTTCTATATTGAGGAAGACGAATTTTCAGGAACCAGTAAGATGATTTAATTTTACCAGTGTGAATTTATCAAATCACTTTATTTACTTATTCTTAAAATGATATTTCCATTTGCTAATGCTAAATGGTCATTTTCATTACCATCTTTTTTTTCTCCAAGTAGCCCACATTCTCTCTTTCTCAAATACTTCTATTACATGTCACAACACAAAATAGAGGATTAGGAGAAGGAGGCCCTTAAAGATGAAAAATTAAGCTGCCATTCAGTTTTTCAGGGCAGGTGAGAGTTAACAGTGCTCAAAGGATTGGGCAATTAGCACACCCTTGGTGCCTTGCCTTAGAAACTGAGACACAAAACAATCTGTCAGTTTACCAAGCAAGGAAGATCACTTCCCAATTCATTCAAAAGGGAGGATAATGAAGAATTAAACTATTCACGGAGGGCTCAGTAGTAAACGCTTAAGAAAAAGAGCAGGACGTGGTATTGTCTATTAAGAATAGGAACAGTGTAACGAATCTCAAGAATCTAGTCATAAAGCGGTTGGTATTTGTAAAGGCATTTGATAGGTCCTCAGATTTTCTCTCCTTTAATAATATTGTTTTCTGTTTTCCTTCTTGACCATTAGGTGGCTTTATAATATTTATAGCTGAAAATATTTTTGAAACTTCATAAAATAATTGCATAAACAAATTCTCATCACACATTATTTTCACCTACCAGTTGGATAAAAAATTTATAATTTTAAAAGCAGTTTCACGTAGCCATATTTTTACTACTGTGCTGTCCATCATTTTAGCTTTTGTTCCTGAATTGACACATTTTGTTTATTAAAAAAAATTCCACACTCAATATGTTTCCTAGGGAACTTTTAATAACCTGTTACTTCTAATTGAAATTTTAAGTTAATTTATATATGTGAAGAGAAAAAAAATACTGAAGATGTTGTAAGCTGATCCCTGGGAGTTGATATTCACCTGTGCAAGGTGAATAAAGCACTCTTGAGAGCCATTGAACAAAGTACTTACTCGAGGTCAGTAAATGGTACTTGTAGACCCTAGAAAAATCTAATTTGCATTATATGTTCCTCATAATTGAATGGATGTTTCAAATCAGGTAGAATCCCACAGAACTAAGTGCTACTTCTCACTTTTATGGTAGACGTTAAGAAAAGGCAGAAAATATATTCTAATATATCCCAGTGTGGGTTGGGCAATCTGTTAATTTTTGCCATTCACATTTGTTTGTGATTGTTCTGTCATTCTCTCAGTATGTTCTCTAACTCAAGTTGTTCTAATCACTGGGGCAAAGGGTAAGGCTCTGTGTTTCCAAAATCTTCCCCCAGTTAGCTCTATTGCACTCGTTACACCAACACCTGCTTTGTCTCTTGCCTCACACACTTGAGAATGATCTGGCTAGTTTGCCTGTCATATCTTCGCTATTTGTCTGCAAATTCTATGGGGGCAGAGATCTTTCATGTCCAACCTTTGGTGCCATTTTATACACTTCATATTTGATTTATTAAAAACTAGTTGACAGTCTAATTAATCAGGTTACTATTTTCCACCTGGTAAAATTTCTGTGCTTTAGGGAAAATGACAACAAACCCTAGTAACAAAAAAGGCACAGATGCTCATTGCAAGCGAAATGAAAGATCACCCAATAGACATAAATATTTGAAAGTCTGCCTTTCTGAACGCAGGTATCTGACAGTAAACTCCAGGTATCATTTGAAAAAGTAGCTCTTTTAATAAAAGTTAATTTTATTTTATCAATTTAAGTTACTTAGTTATTCATATATAATTGACATATTATAATTTATATTATATATAGTTATAAAATAGCAATAAATAAATTTAACAAATATGCACAAGTTCTATGTGAGGAAAACTTTAAGCTTTTGTGAGAGGCACAGAAGACAAATAGAAAGTATAAATGTATTATTGATCAGAAAAGCCCAACATCATAGAAATATTGATTCTACCTAACTTAACCTATAAATTCAATCATGTCCTTATAAAAATAGCATCAGGACTTCTGGTGGAAGCAGCCACTTAACAATATTGCTTGAACGAATATAAATAAGGAAAATAGGTAGGAAAGTTCTTTAAAATAAAAATAGTGATGGAGACTAGACCTATCAGACATTAAAATACATTCCACTGTGTTAATCAATAAAATACTACAATAATATAAATAAAGGCACAGATCTGTATAGACATATTTATAGATAAATGTGGAAATTTAGGACTTTTTAAGATGGCAATTCAAACCAGTGGGGGAATATATGGATTATTTAATGAAAGGCTTTGAGAC